>NC_079903.1:23316656-23321862 GCF_024868665.1 Triplophysa rosa | reverse complement strand
AAATGGCGGCCACACATTCGAGTTCGTTCCTTGAGTTATTTTGCTCATGCGCAAACAGAGCCTCCAAAACCAAATTAATTTGAGTTGGTCATACTAGAATGAATCTCATAGATGACACTATTTATTCATTTTATGTCAGAACAAAGAAATATTTTCATGTATTGCTATAAAAAATTTTTTTAAAATAAAGTCAACATAATTTTAATGTTTCTTATGAAAGACGGGCTTGAATCGTTTTTTTAGTGTAGACTACACTAACAAGCCAAGGCCTCACCCACATGAACCAAGTGACAGATAACACAATGAACCAGCACAGGACAGAGAACAAAGGAGCATTAAATAAGGGATCAAATCAAGAGGGGACAAGTGTGGGGCATGAACTAATAATGAGCACTAACGAGGAAACAAGAGGCCAGGAACAATGAATAGACCAGAGAGAGTATGGCAGGCCAAAACGCCTCTCACAAACACGTGTATGTGGGGCCCACATGGGTTGTAAATGGGCTACAGGGGTGCAGAGTGGACATGGGCTCAAAATGGGCATCTTATCTGGGGTCCACTTGGGTGACCCAGATAGGACCTACATGGGTGAACCCAGGGGGGTTCCCCATGTGGTTTCTAGTTGGGTAATTAATGGGAAATGTGGGCACGGGTTTAAAATGGGCTACAGTTATGTCTTTTCATAAGGATTATTATTGAATTAATTTGTTACTTTTTCTAGCCAAATTTAGTATCCACAAATGTACATTTTGAGGAGACAAACCTAGTTGTTAAGGCGGAAATCCTACATAATTCAATGCAATGTTTAGCAAATATAAATATAAAAGTATTTCTGGCAAACATTTCAATGTGTTAATTTAACCTTTTTTATTTTCTTCTTTTGATATTGCTTTGATTTAAATATTGTGTTATTTGATTTTTTGATGTATTTGCATAATGTACCCAACATTCATGAATTAAAAAAAGAGTGGTCTTTTCTGCGCAGAACGATCGGCGTATGTCATCAAAGTACCTCGAGATGCAGCCCGGAAGGATCCCGTGAGATTTCCTTTAGCAATTCCCATCCCCCTACTAAATTACCTAAATCGCGCCGGCGCCATTTTCCTATAACACGTGCACATACTCGGCCGTACTTTTGCCTGCAGTTTATAGAAGGTAAGAATTACAAGTTTAAAAAAAATATATATATATATACTGTATAAGTATGAAAATTTTTCTTGTTTTTGCAGGTACAACTTTGATTGTTTTGCTTGTAGTCAATGTGTCTCATGTACAGCTGCTTTGTAACAATGAAAATTGTAAAAGCGCTATATAAATAAAGTTGAGTTGAGTTGAAAATCATGTCACATTCTTGCAATTGAGTTTATTGTTTTCATTATCAAATTGTTTTTTTTTCTTTCTCATTGTATATTTTTGTTCGTTTTTTTAAAGTTTGCATTCATTTTTATTGACACAAAACAAAAGTAATCCCATACAAATCCATGTTTTCTAAATGTGCAGTATACACAGCGCCCCTGCTGTTCAAAACATGTACTGCGACTCAAATAACATCTCATCCGGATTAAATCGTCACATACTAGAATACATTTTCAGCCGGCTCACGATGAATCGTTACATCCCTAATGCAGTGTGAACATACACAAACAGACCATCCATGTTAGTCATGTAGTGTTGAGAGGTCAAAGCGTTGCTATGGTTTCAGCATGTCAATCATGAAATGAGGAGTGAAATTTAAAAACACTCGTCGCTCTCAAAACGGCAGTGTGTCAAAAGTTTTAGGACATTTTATGTTTTTAACTTAAAAAATCCATTTAATACAGCTTTAAAGAATAAAGATGATGATTGAAATAAAGAATTCATCTTTTACAGCAGCAACGGCTTCCAAGACTTTATAAAGATATTCAGCAACAGATGGATGAGTTTCTAGTGTTTTCTTACGAGACTGAATAACACTGAATATATGTCATCACAGCTAAAAACTGAGTTTCATACATGATACATTACATAATATTTCAGATAGTAATAATCTTTGATAATGTTACTGTTTTTATAAATACTGCCACCTTGGTGAAAAGAAGAATCAATTTCTTTATAAACAAAAAAATGTTTTGTTGTCCTAAAACTTTTGACTCAACATCATGTGATTATTGACAGAAGGTGTGTGTTGTTATAGTTCCGTTAGTTTAAAGCAATGTGTGTGTATGACACATGAGGAACTGAAAGAGGGAAGTGTTGTGTATCACATACACACACACTCAGTGCGTGATAGCATAAGCATGCTGAATCACTCGCAGGTCTTACCCAATAGGGACGCTGAACACACAGATGCAAAAAAACAAGAGAGAAAGTGAACATCATCATTACAACAGAGACTTTAACACACACATACACACACCCACTCTCTCTCACACACACACCTACACACACACGCGCACACACACACACGCACGCGCACGCACGCACGCACACACACACACACACACACACACACTCACACATGTCTGGTTGACTAT
This sequence comes from Triplophysa rosa, assembly GCF_024868665.1. Lineage (NCBI taxonomy): Eukaryota > Metazoa > Chordata > Actinopteri > Cypriniformes > Nemacheilidae > Triplophysa > Triplophysa rosa. Next base: position 23,319,349 of record NC_079903.1, on the reverse strand, counting down.
CCCCGTGGGGACAGTCCATAGGCGTAATGTTTTTATACTGTACAAACTGTATATTCTATCCCCTATCCCTAACCCTATCCCTAAACCTAAAGATCATAGAACACTTTTTGCATTTTTAGATTTGTAAAAAANGTGCGTGTTGTGTGTGTGGAGTGTTTTGTGTGTGGGTGTGTCTGTCTTCTGTGTTTTCAACCTTTTCTTGTTTTTGCAGGTACAACTTTGATTGTTTTGCTTGTAGTCAATGTGTCTCATGTACAGCTGCTTTGTAACAATGAAAATTGTAAAAGCGCTATATAAATAAAGTTGAGTTGAGTTGAAAATCATGTCACATTCTTGCAATTGAGTTTATTGTTTTCATTATCAAATTGTTTTTTTTTCTTTCTCATTGTATATTTTTGTTCGTTTTTTTAAAGTTTGCATTCATTTTTATTGACACAAAACAAAAGTAATCCCATACAAATCCATGTTTTCTAAATGTGCAGTATACACAGCGCCCCTGCTGTTCAAAACATGTACTGCGACTCAAATAACATCTCATCCGGATTAAATCGTCACATACTAGAATACATTTTCAGCCGGCTCACGATGAATCGTTACATCCCTAATGCAGTGTGAACATACACAAACAGACCATCCATGTTAGTCATGTAGTGTTGAGAGGTCAAAGCGTTGCTATGGTTTCAGCATGTCAATCATGAAATGAGGAGTGAAATTTAAAAACACTCGTCGCTCTCAAAACGGCAGTGTGTCAAAAGTTTTAGGACATTTTATGTTTTTAACTTAAAAAATCCATTTAATACAGCTTTAAAGAATAAAGATGATGATTGAAATAAAGAATTCATCTTTTACAGCAGCAACGGCTTCCAAGACTTTATAAAGATATTCAGCAACAGATGGATGAGTTTCTAGTGTTTTCTTACGAGACTGAATAACACTGAATATATGTCATCACAGCTAAAAACTGAGTTTCATACATGATACATTACATAATATTTCAGATAGTAATAATCTTTGATAATGTTACTGTTTTTATAAATACTGCCACCTTGGTGAAAAGAAGAATCAATTTCTTTATAAACAAAAAAATGTTTTGTTGTCCTAAAACTTTTGACTCAACATCATGTGATTATTGACAGAAGGTGTGTGTTGTTATAGTTCCGTTAGTTTAAAGCAATGTGTGTGTATGACACATGAGGAACTGAAAGAGGGAAGTGTTGTGTATCACATACACACACACTCAGTGCGTGATAGCATAAGCATGCTGAATCACTCGCAGGTCTTACCCAATAGGGACGCTGAACACACAGATGCAAAAAAACAAGAGAGAAAGTGAACATCATCATTACAACAGAGACTTTAACACACACATACACACACCCACTCTCTCTCACACACACACCTACACACACACGCGCACACACACACACGCACGCGCACGCACGCACGCACACACACACACACACACACACACACTCACACATGTCTGGTTGACTATCCCCGTGGGGACAGTCCATAGGCGTAATGTTTTTATACTGTACAAACTGTATATTCTATCCCCTATCCCTAACCCTATCCCTAAACCTAAAGATCATAGAACACTTTTTGCATTTTTAGATTTAAAAAAAAATATTGTTCTGTACAATTTATAAGCTTTTGTGCCCATGAGGACCTCAATTTTGGTCCCCACAGTGACACGAGTCCCCATGTGTTGGTGTGTATTCAGGTTTAGGTCCCCACCGGGATATACAAACATGAACACGCACACACAGACACGTTACCTGTCTCTGCAGGAGAGGTGTCAGCCGGGTGCAGAAGTCCCTCCCTCTTCCTGTTCATCCTGAGAATGAGAGAGACATGATTGGCTGTCACTTCAGTCAATGGCTATGTTTACAAGCACCCTCATGATGCGATTATAGTGAGATTTTGGCAATATTGCGATGTACCTTTACCTCATGTAAACGCAACAATTCAATCTAAATAATGTGATTAATCTGATAATCGCAGTAAGCATAATGGAAGTTATGGTCCGTTTTAAGCGCAATAAAAAGGCATGTAAACACTTTAATCGCATTTATATTGCTCTGACCAAGGTGCGCATGTGCTTCTGTCACGCGCCTTAAGTGCAAATTCGTAGTAAACACGACAGTCTTGAGTTTTACCATCAACACAACTCGCTGTCAGCAGTCTCTGCTCCTTACCTTCATACAGAAACAACGTGAACGCGAAAACAGCGCAAGTCACGAAGGCATTTTCCATCATATTTCAATATTCATCACAGCGCCAAATAACCATCAAATACTTCCACATGCCAGTGTTTTGCATTTGACGTGAACCTATTAAAACGATGGCCATTAATACACACCGACTGTGTCTGAGATCAGTGTTTGTGCTCATTATGGCTGCAACTAACGATTATTTTGATAATCGATTAGTTGGTCGATTATTTTTTTCGATTAATCGGATATAAATGTAATTACATCTTTTGCTTATGATAAGTAAATCAGATATGGGAAAAGTATACACAACTGAACTCATTAGCCTTCTCCCAAAATGTTGTGAATGTCTCCATAATTAATACACCTGGTGAGTTGATTCATGTGTGTCATATTAGAAGCAACTGACAATAGTCTCTCCCAAACGTGGGAGCGAGGGGACGGTCGGCCAAGGAAATATTTTTTTTGTGCCATGAAAAG
>NC_079903.1:23311478-23316556 GCF_024868665.1 Triplophysa rosa | reverse complement strand
GCTTTTTTAAAAACCCATTTAGAGCAGGCAGAGGCCTGGAAACAAGGCTTTAAGCAAACACGCGGAAGTGATGCGGCACAGGAGACGCAACAGGTGCTTGTGTTGTGCGTCTGCACGTGTGTGCGTGTGTGTGTGTGTGTGTGTGTGTGTGTGTGTGTGTGTGTGTGTGTGTGTGTGTGTGTGTGTGTGTGTGTGCGTGTGCGTGTGCGTGCGCGTGTGTGTGTGTGTGTGCGTGTGCGCAGCCGATTGTCGGAGCATGTTGGTCTGGAACAACATCGAGTTAAACTTCCCTCGGTAGTGTTCTGCATTCCAGCTTTAATTATAGCGCTTGTTGTTATTACCTGGCGAGGAGACGGATGTTTAGATAGATGGTGAAGAAGAAGAAAATGAAGAAAGAAACTCCATAGGGCCGGCTGGTGTTCAAATATTCTGCTGTACCGTTTATAATGCGGTGGATATATTTGTGTAGCTATTTGTGAGCAGAACTGCTTTAGGATATTTACACAGAAGTGCACCAAAGAAACGCGGCGTAATGCGGAAATACGAAGCAGGATGTGTCGCAAACAAGTCAAGACAAGGAAGAACTTGTTATTAAAGGCTGCAATGTGAAACGTTGCAACTTGCATCAATAATATAGCATTCAATTGTGTGAATGATGTGCGGTTACAGGTGTGTGTGTGTGTGTGTGTGTGTGTTCATGTTTGTATATCCCGGTGGGGACCTAAACCTGAATACACACCAACACATGGGGACTCGTGTCACCGTGGGGACCAAAATTGAGGTCCTCATGGGCACAAAAGCTTATAAATTGTACAGAACAATATTTTTTTTAAATCTAAAAATGCAAAAAGTGTTCTATGATCTTTAGGTTTAGGGGTTGGGTTAGGGATAGGGGATAGAATATACAGTTTGTACAGTATACAACTCATTACGCCTATGGACTGTCAACACAGAGATAGTAAACCAGACATGTGTGTGTGTGTGCGTGTGTTGGCTATTGTTCAGTCCAAACCATGTGTTTCATATTATTAGCTGAACTATCTCAGTCTTTTGTTTGTAACTCTGGCTTTTTGCGCTGATGCCAGACTTTATTCCTTTGTCGTCAATAATTAATTACATAATCCATCACACACCAAATCAAAGAAGTCAAATTTGATTAAGTAATTTCTATTTGTTATAGTCCAGTGAACTGAATATCACAAACGGGGGAATTGCAGCGTAGGTGTTTGAAGTAAAACGGAAACAAATCTTTGTTGAATAATCGTTTTGTACTAATCATGATCATAAGCTTTTGGTCACATCCTCCACAGGTATAGACACAGTAACCGAGTTAAAAAAAGGGCGTAAAAAGTGTAGAAAGAGTTTTATTAAGGATGGACTCAGTCAGTCACAGAAATGGAGAACATTGAACAGATAGATGGGTAGAGAGTTTGAAACAGTTGGTGTGGGCAGACATCCGGGTGTATAGATAGATGGAAAGAGCTGTGATGTGAGGGGTGATGCCTGTGCTGGGAGCTCAACTACTGTAAGTGCCCTGGAGGTTTTTCTAGCTGTGTGATGGCTTTCTGTCTCTCTCAACAGCATGATGTTACGTCTGTTATCAAACTTTGATCAAATCCAGAATTCTTATTGAATTCCCTTTTGATAAGGCCTTGGATGACCTTCTACATTTGAGCTGATATGGTGCAGTTATGGTGCTTTGTGTGCAGTATGTGAAGGTGAATTGTTTTTTTCTTTGTGGTGTCATTATGATTCTTAATATTGTTTCTTGTTGACTGTATTACTTTAGAGGAGCAATTGTGATAATTGTGGAAGAGTATTAATTAATTGTTAAAATTTGAATTCTCTCTCTCTCTCTCTCTCTATATACACTCACCTAAAGGATTATTAGGAACACCATACTAATACGGTATTTGACCCCCTTTCGCCTTCAGAACTGCCTTAATTCTACGTGGCATTGATTCAACAAGGTGCTGAAAGCATTCTTTAGAAATGTTGGCCCATATTGATAGGATAGCATCTTGCAGTTGATGGAGATTTGTGGGATGCACATCCAGGGCACGAAGCTCCCGTTCCACCACATCCCAAAGATGTTCTATCGGGTTGAGATCTGGTGACTGTGGGGGCCATTCTAGTACAGTGAACTCATTGTCATGTTCAAGAAACCAATTTGAAATGATTCGAGCTTTGTGACATGGTGCATTATCCTGCTGGAAGTAGCCATTAGAGGATGGGTACATGGTGGTCATAAAGGGATGGACATGGTCAGAAACAATGCTCAGGTAGGCCTGGTGCTAGAAGTTGAACAGGTGTTCCTAATAATCCTTTAGGTGAGTGTATATATACAGTATATATATATATATATTATGTTAGTGTTCTTTTTAGACCCCTTAAACAAAAACACAGAATATCTATTAAAACATACAGTATCTATTAAAAAGTTGTAAAAAACACTGTTACATTTTGACATTGTTAGCATTTCACTTCTAATACAGCACTGTAAAGAAAACTTATTTTTGCATGTTATTTTAAATATTATTTTAGAAGAGTGCTATTAGTGCATCTCTACCATTTAATTGTGCCTGTTGTTATTCAAAATATGTAAAGTAAAATGACATGTCAAATAAAGTCGAAAGTTTGTTACATTTTTATCCTAAGTAATCCACATAAGCCATGTGAAAGTGACTAAAGCTTGTTTCACTGGTTACCTGGAAACAGGTGAGTAGAGCAGATGGAAAAGTGTCAAAGGTGCTTCTTTTCATTTGGGTCTCGTCAAAATTAAACTTCCCGCCGAACAGCTGCATGCCCAGCAGAGCGAAGATGATGAGGAAGAGAAAGAGCAGAAGCAATAGGGAACAGATGGCCTTCATAGAGTTCAGCAAAGAGCCCACCAGGTCTGAGAGAGCAGCCCAGTGTCTAACAGAGACAAGTCAGCAAAACCAGCAAGTACATTTATATAATAAAATAATAATTAATAAATAATCCCTTCAAATAGATGCCAGTACCAATAAAATGTTACATTAGAGGGAATTAGAGGGAGGTTTTTTTTGCATTAAAATACTGAGCCGTGTTAAGTGTTACGGCTGTTTAGTAAACTGGCCCCTGGGTGTCAGAATCACCGTGTGACTTTGAAAATCCGGAGCAGCCGAACGCAGCGCAGCACTGAGATCCCAATGGGCGGGATAACCTCCATCTCCACCAATACCGTCTCTAGAATCCCACCGCACACCACAAAGCAGTCGAAACGGTTGAAGAGTGCCATAAAGTAGATCTGAAAGCCAAAGCTGTATATCTTCATTAGCATCTCCAGCGTGAAGAGAGCCAGTAAGATCTTATTTGCTCGTTCTGGGGGCATTAAAGAGAACATGTTTGAGGCAGGGTCAATTCGTGTCATTTAAGGTAAGTGTTGGCTAACACTCACCCTGTATGTCAGTGAGCCACTGAGGCTGGTCGTAGTGTTCAGAAGCGCTGGCGGCAGTGTTGAGGAACACAAGCAGCAGGACCAGCCAATAGAAATTGCTGGATTTGACGGCAACGCGGCAGTTCTTCCTGATGACCAGATTCAAGTGGTACAGCTGCTCGCTAAGAGAAGAAGAACGCAATCAGGATCTCAAACTCATGATTCCAACATGAGGTTGACAGATGGGACAAAAACTGGATTTTTTATCTTTGCAAATAAAATAGTTTAATGTTCTATGTAGATGTTCTTCATAAAGACTCTGTTGTGTTAAAAGGCCTGTGGGTCATTTATAAACTTTGTTAGATATTAAAACAAAGCCCATAGAAGCGCTATGCTATTATGATTTACTCCTTCAAGAGACACAAAGTGTTGCTTGTGTGCATGCATCAAACTAGTTGTTTTTGACTATACTGTATGTGAATCAATGCAAACGATACGGGGTAGAATCCTGGCAGATGGGCAAAACAGATCCCGTCCCAATATGACTCCCTTTAAATATTATCCTATCATGTGTAACATGTAGCGTTTGTGGCTTTGAAATATTAGGATGTCTATGTAAATATGAAGAAATTCTCCATGACATATACAATGTTGCTTGTGTGCATGCATCAAACTAGTTGTTTTTGACTATGGGCCCTATTTTCACGATCTAAGCACATGGTTTAAAGCGCATGGCACAGGTGCACTCATGGCGTGTCCGAATCCACGTTTGCTAATTTAACAACGGGAAAACGGTCGGCGCGCCCGGGCGCATGGTCTAAACGGGTTGTCCTGATTCTCTTAATGAGTAATGGGTTTTTTGGCCGTAACGTGCAGTAAAGCAATCAGAGTCTCATCTCTGATTCCCTTTAAGAGCCAGTTGCGCTCACGCCATGGCAGATTCGCTACTTACACGGCGGAATTTCAAAGAGCAAAGACTGGACGCTTCTCTAGAGAGGAAACGCATAATCCATCTTGTCATGTAGATGATCTGCTCGCGAGTTTAACCTCACGCACGGGCAGATCATCTACATGACAAGCCAGATTTTTATGTACACAATAATAATCTTTTACATTGTAATCCATTTATTTTTTATATTTGGCATGTTTGTGTGCTGCTGCACTTCCCTCTGTGTAATTAGTAAAGTGAAAGCGCGTTGTATGTAGACCCGCCCAGAGGCAGTTTTTTTGTTTTTTTCAAACAAAAAAAATATTGCGCCATTGACTTTAGACCAGGTTTGAGTGGTCTATGGCGCAGTCTATTTTCAGTTCCTCAAAATAGCAAGGCGCCAACAATGCGCCTGAGCACACCTCTTTTTTAGACCAACACGCCCATGGGCGCACAAATGAGCGCAAATGTATTTGCTATTTAAACAACGCAGCGCAGAACGGGAAAATGAGAACTGCGTCGGGCAGAAACTAGCAAAAACACTTGCGCTGCACCTTGCGCGCATGTTCCGGGTGTACAATAGGGCCCTTTATGTGCATCAATGCAGAAGTTTGAGGGGGTAGAATCCTGGCAGTTGGGCAAACATATCCTGCCCCAATATTACCCCCCTTAAAAAATTATGTGTAACGTGATGTGTGTGGCCTAGAATTTTTTGAATCTCTATGCAAATACGAAGAAGACATACTTGTC
>NC_079903.1:23288382-23305911 GCF_024868665.1 Triplophysa rosa | reverse complement strand
GTGTGTGTGTGTGTGTGTGTGTGTGTGTGTGTGCGCGCGCGTGCGAGAGAGAGAGAGAGAGAGAGAAGTTAGAATCGTTCAGAGGATTTGAGTGATTCTATATTTCGTTTAGGTTTTGTCTAATGGTGAAGAAGGGCTACAGAGACCCTCCGTATCACAACTGGATGCACGCGTTCTCTGTGTCTCACTTCTGCTACCTGCTCTACAAGAACCTGGACTCTCCAACTACCTCCAGTAAGAAAACACATCCAGTGTCACACACACGCACACACATTCGCACACGCACACACACACACATTCGCACACACACACACACACACACACACACAGGCTTTGGTTGACTATCCCCGTGGGGACAGTCCATAGGCGTAATGTTTTTATACTGTACAAACTGTATATTCTATCCCCTATCCCTAACCCTATCCCTAAACCTAAAGATCATAGAACACTTTTTGCATTTTTAGATTTGTAAAAAATATTGTTCTGCACAATTTATTAGCTTTTGTGCCCATGAGGACCTCAATTTTGGTCCCCACAGTGACACGAGTCCCCATGTGTTGTGTGTATTCAGGTTTAGGTCCCCACGGGGATATACAAACATGAACACACACACACACACACACACTTAAGATATTAAAGCACTAAACTCTATATGTTTTCTCTCGGTGTAGAGATATAGAGATTCTGGCGCTCTTTGTGTCCTGCATGTGTCATGATTTGGACCATCGAGGAACAAACAACTCTTTCCAGGTCGATTCGGTACGTTGAACAGTCTCAAGACTGATGTCACATTTACACTTCATAGTTTGTGTCAAATCAACCAAGATTATAGACTTACTGAAATGTGATTCATTTATATTTGTGTTTTCATCAGCAATCCGTCCTGGCGGCTCTTTACAGTTCAGAGGGATCTGTAATGGAGGTACACCCACACCTGTTACTCAATACATTCATTGACATTCATAATCAATAAGTCAATAATCATTTTAACCTCGCAGCCCTCTTTAATGAGTTCATGGTTTTTTTTATATCTATCTCAACACAATTCTGATGCTGCCTTGCTTCTGTGTAAATGAAAACACTTTCATCATTTTATGTGACCCTAAAGTAATCCAAAAGCAACCGGACTACATTACTTTTATATTTTGATACTTGGATTACGTAATCCAAAATGACTTGAATTACATTTTTGATGTAGTAATTTTTAGGTGTTCCGGCGTACATTTGTAAAGGAACCCTCCCAACCCTGCACGTACTTGTATATACAGTATCTAGGACATATTTACACGTATTTATTTAAATTGACCAATAATTAAAATGATACATAAGTGTTTCTTAATTATTATATATATATGTGTGTGTATGTGCTTATAAAGACAAAATTCATATGCACAGTACACAGACATGTATTATGTAAACATAAACGTTTATTCGGGATCGATAAATCGTTTGAGAGCCCTACTGTTCTACATTCTGTGTGTCTGCTGCCCTCTAGTGTTCTGATGTCACACACACACACACTAACTGTCTGCTGTTGTGTGTGTGTGTGTGTGTGTGTGTGTGTGTGTGTGTGTGTGTGTGTGTGTGTGTGTGTGTGCGCGCGCGTGCGAGAGAGAGAGAGAGAGAGAGAAGTTAGAATCGTTCAGAGGATTTGAGTGATTCTATATTTCGTTTAGGTTTTGTCTAATGGTGAAGAAGGGCTACAGAGACCCTCCGTATCACAACTGGATGCACGCGTTCTCTGTGTCTCACTTCTGCTACCTGCTCTACAAGAACCTGGANGTGTGTGTGTGTGTGTGTGTGTGTGTGTGTGTGTGTGTGTGTGTGTGTGTGTGTGTGTGTGTGTGTGTGTGTGTGTGTGTGTGTGTGTGTGTGTTTTAGAGACATCACTTTGCTCAAGCCATCGCAATTCTCAACACGCACGGCTGCAACATCTTTGAGAAATTCTCTAGAAAGGTAAAACCTTTGATGTTCCTCATCTAACAGTTTCTAGGTATTCAGAAAGAAAACAGATCACAAGCAGAGTCAATGACTAGAAAGTATCCTCAAGACTAATGTGAACCTGTGCTGGTTATAAACCCAAGATAAAGAGGAGCTGTGAGGTGTGTGTTGTGTTTTCCAGGATTACCAGCGGATGTTGGATCTGATGAGAGATATCATTCTGGCCACAGATTTGGCTCATCATCTGAGAATCTTTAAAGATCTTCAGAAGATTGCTGATGGTGAGAGACTCCTCAGAGATTCAGTGTCTGCATTACCATCATCACAAACACTTCATCTCTCCTCCAAAACTCACTCAGACCAACAAAACACTTCATATATGTCGCACAATAAGCTCGTCGCAACATAACACTCAACAATTCTCATTCAGAAAACATAACACACCGACCTAAAAAACACTAACAACAGGGAGCATTACAGAAACGATGAACTTTTATTTTTAAAGTTTGAATGAATCTGTGAGAAGAACCACTTTTCACTATTGAATGTACTATAAAAATGTGAATCTGAAATGTCCTTTTTTGAATATAGTACAAACAATTACAGTCAAAAGGTGAAAAAAATATGGGAGAAATCCTGAAATTCCAGGGCTGCAATGACAATTATTGTAAAAAAAACTAAAAGAAAAAAATTCAACACAACAACATGTAGTAATGTGTAGTCGTTCGTTCATTGTGAATTACTGTGAGGGTTCCTCTCTCTCTCTCTCTCTCTCTCTCTCTCTCTCTGTCTCTCTCTCTCTCTCTCTCTCTCTCTCTCTCTCTCTCTCTCTGTCTCTCCCTCTCTCTCTCTCTCTCTCTCTCTCTCTGTGTGTGTAGCTGGTTATAACCCCAAGAGTCAAACCCATCGCAGTCTGCTGCTGTGTCTGCTCATGACCTCCTGTGACCTCTCAGACCAGACCAAAGGCTGGAAGACCACCAGAAAGATTGCCGTACGCCCCCTAAACCACAACATGATCACAATATCACGCACACAGCTTAAAGACACTTTCTCATCTTCACTCTTTCTCTTGTGTGTTGCTTTCAGGAGTTGATCTACAAAGAGTTTTTCTCTCAGGGTGATTTGGTGAGTCAACACATTTTTGTTTGTTTGTTTGTTTGTTTGTTTGTTTGTTTGTTTGTTTTGTGTGTGTCAGCAGTAAAACACGAGCACACGCAGAAGCTTCTAGTGTGTATTGTTGCATAAACAAAATATGAGCGACCTAGAAATACTGCAACATTTGACATAATAGCTTGTCTTGTGCTTTGTGTCTTAAAACACTAAATCTAAAAGATGTCGAGTTTTAACGTGTATATAACGCTGTATATAAACATGCTAAAACAGACTTGTGTGTTCAGGAGAAGGCCATGGGAAACAGACCCAGTGAGATGATGGATCGAGAGAAAGCGTACATCCCCGAGCTTCAGATCAGCTTCATGGAGCACATCGCCATGCCAATATACAAGTCAGACACACACACACACGTGCGCAGAGTTCACGCGTGACCTTTAATAGCAGGCGTGAAGTCTAAAGTGTCTGTCATTATTTCTTCAGGCTCCTGCAGGAAATCTTCCCGCGATCGGCGGAGCTGTACGAGCGCGTGGCCGCCAACCGTGAGCAGTGGTCCAAAGTCTCGCACAAGTTCACCATCCGCGGGTTGCCTAGCAACAACTCGCTGGACTTCCTGGATGAGGAGTTCGAGTTGCTGCAGTCTCAGGGAGCGTTCGGCGATGACACCCACCGCATGAACGGCTGCCTCGACGACCAGTGATGTCACCGGGGGCAAAGGTCACCGGCGGTTCATTAAGACAGGGGTCGGGTGTGATGTTCTCCTGTTGCCGTGGAGATGGATGCTGACGGTTGATGATTGACGGCTGAGATGTTTAGGTGGAATGTAATTTAAGAAATCTTACAGAAGAGAATGTAATAAAACATTTGAACAGAAAGGGCCTATAAATCTAATTGGATCTGTCATGTTTTCAAAAACATCAAATTTCAAGTTTCTTTTAATTTGAAAGAATCTTGCTGCTAAACTCAAGCTCATGTTATTTTGAGTCCTAATTGAAATTCGTCATATGAAACGGATGTTCTCCTAATTAATCTTCAGTTTCCAAGTGGAACCAATTTGGCCTCTCAGATGTCAGTTTGCCCTGTTCAGACAAAAAACAAAACCATTTTCGAAATCCCAAACCAATCAGACCGAAAAAGTCATCGAAGCGAACAGCAGCTGTCGTTCAGAGAGCCGTGAGGAGATGCTGATGGGAGGAGGTCGTGTATAGTGTGTTTAAAGGGCTCCGATGGCCCTCGGAGGACACCCACTTTCTCAGGATGGCGAATGGATTTTGCCTTACAATTGTTTGCGTTGCCTTCCTGAGTGACTTTAAGAGAGATGTACAAAAGAAAACCTGCCTATCTCTGTACAGTTCTGAAGCTATATGATCTATAAAGATGTCCTACATGTGTGCGGATCCACGCGTGACTGTACGTGCATTTGCCAAAATCTGCTACGGAACAAAAAAGAGATTTCTGTCGTATGAAAAATGCGAGTTTGCTTTTAATATCGTGAGCCATAATGCATAATGCAAGTTAACCGTAAATTCTTGAGAAAAAAACAAGACGTTTTATTTTGCATTAAGAACGTATTTGCAGAATCTATTTTTGCGTTCCCATTATGTTTTATAAAAGACAGAGCGAAACATATCCCATCATGCAGAAATACCTCTTTGTCATTACTGGAATCCAGACGCTATTAACATGATCATAAATAAATTCAGCGGGCATTTTTTACATTTTCTCATCGAAAATCACTGAAACAGGCCAACAAAAAAAAGAGCACATCCAGTATGCAAAATGTCATTGATTTCACCCCTTTAATCTAAAGACGAATAAAATATAAACCAAATGTTGTTGGTTTTTCTGTGAAATAACTACTGAAGGTTTATTGAACCGCAAACGCAAAACTGTGAATGGTCTGTGGAGAAAAAAGCGTCAAGCTTTGTGTTTCATGCGAAATATTCATTCTTCAGAAATGTTGAGATGTTTTTTTTCTGACGTCTGCTGTATGAAAGATAAAAGCTCGTGCTGGAACTTGAAACTCATTTTCAATACTTTTCTTATCAAGTGTTTTTCTCCATCAGATGTTTTTGTTTCATCATCACAGACACGCTTTTGTTTTCTTGTGCAATAAGTGCTTTGTTCACCTCACGATGTGTACATTGTAAAATATTTCTTTTGACACGCTTTATTTGCTCTGTTATTTCTACACGTTTGTATTCGTAGGTGACGGTGAATAACTTTTCTTTTGTTTGGAATAGAAATACTCTCTAGTGCCAATACTACACACGTAAATATGTTTCTCGTGTAATGTCTGAATATTTCAGCTGAATCCAGGGATAGTCTTGACTTCTTCTTCGAGTTCCCTTTACTAACAATCTGGTGAAAAGATGCAGTGCAGTTTTTCATGATGTCTGTTCACATTTGAAGAGATTTGGGCTGTGCCCGAAATCGCCTCATTCACTATTCCCTACATTAGTTCACTAAAATACGGAGCCCCTTTAGGTACATGGGGTGGAAAAAATATGAGAGGGAAGAGAAAATATATTTTTAAAGGTTTTGCGTTATCTCGCAAAACTTTTGCCTTATCTCGCAAACATATTTGCGTTATCTCGCAAAACTTTTGCGTTCCCTCGCAAACACATTTGCGTTATCTCGCAAAACATTTTGCGAGTTCTGACAAACACTTCATGTTTAATGTCCTGCTGGCAGAATTTAAGACTAGCTCCGTACATAAACATGGTCTATAGTCGCAGATTCCCGGACCAATAACTCGTGAGCTAAACGTTCTTATAACACAAATGACACCTCATTCTATGTAACGTAAACAATGAATTTTAACTTACTTTTCCACAAATCGAGCCTTGTATTGATCTCAGGCGGGAGCTGGCTGAGACAAGACTGAAGGGATCGTCTGTAAAGTGCAAAACCCGAAGATCATCAGGCTACAAAAAATAGTCATTAACTTCAGTGTTACATACCGTCTGCAAAGTGACTGCAAATCTGAAAAGCGTTACTACAAAAATAGTCATTAATAACTTAAATGTTACACACTGTGTTCTCACCAAATTCAGTTTACACATTAATGCTCTCCTGCTGAATTTAAACTGGTTTTAGTTGTCCATGTCGCCTGCTCTTATGGAGATCAATTTATATTCTCGTTTTGAGGAAGACTAGGTTGTAGATCATTGTCTAAGGAATTATGTGTTATTTGTGTTATAACAACGTTTAGCTCACGAGTTATTGGTCCGGGAATGGAGCGGGACAACAGGACTTTTGAATGTTTTGCGAGAGAACGCAAAAGTTTTGCGAGGGAACGCAATGTTTCTCGGGGAACACAAAACTTTTGCGAGATAACGCAAAAGCTTTTAAAAATATGTTTCTCTTCCCTTTCATACTTTTTCCACCCCATGTCCCAAAAAGGGCTCCGTACTAATATAGTCCACTTTAAGCGAGTGAGTAAATTCGGACACTGAAGCGCTGCGGGCGCCATCTTCTTTTGCCGAGAGGCGGGAAATCATTCAGCGCGCGCATCACGACAGATGGGTAGCAGCTAGCCGTTGAGTGTACATCGGTCGTGCACTCGTTATTATGATGCATCATGGGATTGAACGAGTGCACTCAATAATGTCCACTATGAATTCGGACACCACTGAAAATGGATGTCCCCTCAAACAGTGCACTGTAACTGGGGTATAGGGGGCTATTTCGGACACAGCCTTGGTGTTATAAACTCAATGAATATTTACGTTACTGACGCTCTGTGCTTTGACTTTTCTGTATAACTGAGTGCTGGATAGTCAGTTTATATGGTGATAAATACACACATTTGTGTAGATATTGTACAGACTTAACTGTGTCTTACAACTGTTGAAGAAACTAGACATTATGACTGACTATAAAAATGACTTTTTATCCAAAATAAACTTCGTCTCAGTGACAAAACGCAAACCTGTTGCTCGCTTTGATTTTAATCAGCGCTGTAAAAATAAATACTTCACAAACGTATGATTGACACAACAGAAAAAAATAAGCATCTTAGCACCCCCATACAAACACACACTTCACGAGGCTTCTGCAAAACACATTTGTGTGTCAATGTGTTATAAGGAATGTAACGTGTTAAACCCTTAAAGTGAAAGTTTATCCAAAAATGAGCATTCTTTCATCATTTCTTCATCCTCATGTCAAACCTTTATGAGTCTTTCTTTTCTTAAGAAGACAACAGAAGATATTTTGAAGAATGTTGATCATCAAACACTGAACTCTGTGGTATGAACACAAGATATTTCTCAAAATATCTTCTCTTGTGTTCCACTGAATAAAGACTCGCATAAAGATTTAGAAACCCACGAGAGAGAATAAATGATGACAGAATTTAGACTTTCATCCAATTTCACTTCAACACAATCCCTTTATCACAGAGACAAACACACACACATATAACAAACTATACACGCCAGATGTTACCAAACAACAAACCATACGTGGAATATTGTGAAACAAATGGAAAAACACTTTTACAAACGAAAGCACTGACTGCAAAATAATACAACTATAATAAAATCTCAAGAGTGAAACGGGAATAAGTGAGGTAGAACACAGACTTCACACTTCAGATCAACGTCAGCACTGAGTTACGACAACAAGCCAGACCCTGACCTCAAGATCTCATCTTCATTAGACTGAATCATGATTTAATGACACGTTATCATCAACAGATTTCACCTGTAAACCGATAAAATAACAGAATCATATCTGTGTCCGATGTGCAAAAAATACACACGACATTCCAAACTGATCTAACACATCTGATCCACAAGATTTCATTTCAGCGTTTGATAATAAAATGTGTTGAATCATCTTGGTCCTAAATATACAGCCGGGTTGAAGTGTCTTTGTTTTGGAGGCGTCTGTGAGAGGTTGTTCTTGTTGTGCCGTCAGAAGTCCCAGCTGAGCTGATCTCTGCGCAGTGACGTCTGCAGCGAGCGCATGTCTTGAAGCAGACGCAGACTGTCTCTGCTGCGCTCACCTGGTCTGGATTTCAGCTTCGCTGCTGCAGCCGAGCGACCGCGAGACGATGACGAGGGCGTGACTTTGACCTCGTGCCTCTGTTTACCACGCTGTCTCCTCATCCTCTCCAGCTGACCTCGCACACGGACAGAGCCATGTTATACACGTCACATCAGACTTTAACACTGTGTGTGTGTGTGTGTGCGTTCTGGACTGGGTGTTACCTGCGTCTGGTGTCGACGGACTTTAGCGATCTGTTCACCTTTACTCTCCATTCTCTTCATCAGTGTTTCCATCTCGTGCTCCAAATCCTGCCGCAGCCGATCTGACCCGCTGGACTCGATCTGTCTCGCCAGCTCCTTGTGTTCACTGACACACACACACACACACACACACACACACACACACACACACACACACACACACACACATTAAAGGCTCATATGATGGAAAAACTCCACATACTTTTTTGAAAACAAAAAGTTTGAACTTTGCCGAACACTTTCTTTAATTGGTTCCTCATGTTAACAGTTTTTTCGTCGAGTGACATAAGGGCGGTGAAGACGACAGACACACAAACACTCACAAGCTCATGTGTCCAAACTCATCCTGTAACATCAGCAGCAGGTCTGACAGCTCTTCACAGCTGGAGGAGGAAGAGGCGGAGCTACTGCTGGACTGATGTGCTGAACGCCTTCTAGTGGACGGATGGGCGTGTCCTAGCACGTGCTCGTTGCAAAGCTGAGGATGATGCTGCTTCATGAGATGAAGAACGTGCTGAACGTTTGCACGAACGGAATGACTGGAACTCGTCGACTGAAGAGAGAGGTCAGCCAATCACGTTTGAGCTCACTTACAGTAACAAAAACAGGCCGCTTGATTTTAAAACAAAAATCTTAAGTCATACTTCAAATGTTTTTATATCACAGTAACGGTATATGCAATATTTTTTTGCAATTGTAATTTAAAAAAAAAAACGTTTTGATTACATTTTTATTAGGGATGTAACGATTATATAACCGGTTGAAAATGGATTATAATATGAGACGATTCAAGACAGTTGAGATAAATATCGCAATACATGTTTTGAACAGCAGGGGCCGCTGTGTTCACCGCAAACTTGGAAAACGTGGATTTGTTGATATTTCTTAAATGTAAAAAAATACAGGAAATGCACAGACAAAGTCTTCGTTTGTTTATATTAAAGAGACTTTTGCATTATTCGTTTTTTATTTGATATGGAATTTGTTTTAAAATGCGTTTAGCTTTGTTATTTGACATAAAATATATTTTTATTTGACAAAGAAATGTGCAGCCTTTGAGAAATAATAAAAGAGCAGCTGTTCATTTATAATTTGTCAAAAAATAATTATTAATAATAATAATTTGTGAATGAATGGCATCGTTAGCTGAATGAATCCTTACATCCCTAATTTTAAAACGTACAGATTAAACCTTCGTTTTTTTCTCTATTTTTAATAAAAAAATTCCATGGAATTTGATGAATGCAAAATAAAAACCAGTTGTGTACCGTTCCGGTCACAAACGGCACGTCTCCTAAACTCAGTCTGTAATGTGGCTGTGGATGAGACGTGTGTTTCTGCAGAAACACAAACACAATCCACACATGAACAACACTGCGACACACAATCATTATTCCACATGTGTGAGGCGAATCGATTACCATCTTCTGTTTAACTTTAGAGGATTTATGGGGACGTGGAGAAACAGACTGAATGAGGATACGATTGGCTTCAAGACCCGTCTGTAACTGACCACAGATCAGACGGCACTGTTAACATCACAGACAGACAGACGGGCGGACAGACAGAGCGAGAGAGAGACAGACCTGTGCAGCTTTGTCCTGCACTAGTTTCCTCTGATGTTCCTCCTCTTGTAATTTTCTCTCCAGTTCTCTGATTTTCTTCTCAGCGAGTGTCTGTGTGTCAGTCAGTCTCCGATACTCCTGCTCCAACACATCCAACTTCTGCAGCTTCCTCTGAACATATGTCTGATCTACAGAACCCAACCGCTCCAGCGACGCCTGCACAACACACACACACACACACACACTGACTGTCTTTAATGTGTGTGTGTGTGTGTGTGTGTGTGAGATGTACACTCAAAAAAATGATTTTTGCTGCTTGTTCAAGTAGTCTAATTAATGTTAAAGATGTATAATATTAAAAAAAAGTTCTTGAGTGCTTTCATTAAATAATCAAATCGATAAAATTGTGTTTTTTATATTGGTTTTATGTAATGTATATGACACAAATTAATTTAATCTTAGTTCATACAACAAGACTATAAAGAATCGTTTCAAACAAATTCGATTTTGTTGGAGAAATGTAATTCAATTTTTTTGAGTGTACCTGTCGTCGGAGAACAGCGGTTCTGTCAGATTCAGCGTTTCTCACGGTCTTCCTCATGTGCTCTAACTGTCTCTCCAGACGAGAACATCGAGTCTCAGCTGCGGACAGGTGACGCAGCAGCTCTGCAGACAGAGAGCGAGACAGGACACTGAATCATCGGTTTCATCACATGCCGTGTTACAGATCAATTACTGAGCAGGTTCTGTGGACAGCACACAGACGTCTGACTGAAGAACCTGAAAATGATGATTTATGTACAAAGGGTTTGTTCAGTATAAACGCACCGTGGTTCTTGAGGTCCTCTTCACCTCTACTGTGTGCTTGTGTCTGTGTAGATTCGTTGGAAAGCGTCTGGAGTTTCTGATGGGTGTCACATCGTTCAAGTTCAAGACGGCGAATCTTCTCCTGCAGATTCTTCAGTGCTGAGAGAATCGCTACACACACACACACACACCCCCGCGCGCACTGATTTGACAGATCTGTGTTCATCATCTCATCAACAGAAATCACTGATCACTGCTGTGTTTGCACAATTACAAAACATCCTTTCAAACGTCTCGAAGCTTACAGCCGAGACTGAGTAGAATAAAGAATGATGATATCAGTATTATTTATTGAATAAAGGCAGACTTTTCTCTTCACTGTCAGTCTTTCTGGTGACGCTGTCAAACATGAGCTACACTGAGATGTGACGCTGTCACAGCAGTGGATTATTTATGAGTGGAAGTGACAGCCGTCACTGGATCATCATTCTCTCTCTCTCTATAGGAACCAGTGGACGTGAGCGTGTGTGAGCTATCAGGTGTCACAGGTTAGTATAGAACACACCGTAACCACCCTGACTATCACCGGAGACACTGTGGCCCAGGTTTCACACACAAGGCTTAGCTTAAGCCAGGAATGAACTTTTATAAAATGCCTTAGAAGAATACATTACTGGTGTGCATCTTGAGACAAAACAATGGCACTGATATGGGCCCAGCTGATAAACTTAGCCGCTAAGTTAAGACAGCGTCTTAACAACTAGTCTCGCAGACTAGCAATTAGATAGGACTAATCAATTAAATTAATTAGCCCAATCTTCCTTTTTATGTAACTGAGTTAAAGAAGTTATGACCAGTCTTGAAGAAAAAATGAGATTCCTAACTTCTAAGACTAGTCTAAGCACATGTGTGTGTGTGTGTGCGTGTGCGTGTGTGCATGTGTGTGTGCGTGTGTGTGTGTGTGTGTACCTGCACTGTTGCTCTCAGGGAAAGCTTTCACAGGTGTGTGTGAGAAGGGCAGGGGTGTGTTAATGAAGGGACGTCCTGCAGGATACTCAGTGTATGAGGGCATAGACACGCTGTCAGACATCACTTCACCTCTCAGCCCCTCCTGTAGTAACAACACACAACAAAACGTAAAAATAAAGCACAGTAGAGGCCAATCTGTGATCTTAATACAAAAACATCCCTTTTTGTAGACAATACATTTAAAAAAGCAATGCAAGTCTAGAACATCATCTTAAAACCAATAACTGAATATTTAAGCAGATTCAAAAGGTTTGGGAACATCTACAGTCTAAAATCTATGAGCATGCACCTATGTCAGATTGAGTTTTTATTACCTTTATCCAAGCTTATGTACTTATTTGTTTTGTTTTAGAGTTTGCTTAGTTTATTGAGATTAAGATCCAAGAGACCACATATGTGACTAAATCTAAACCCGAGTAAGTAACATATAAACATATGTTTGTGTGCATGTTATTCAAAGCAAATTATATTATCAGGGCATTTAACGTTACTTAAGTCTCACATTATTTAAAGTGTGATTTTAATTGTGCATTGTGGTATTTCTTTTAATGCAATGATGATTATGCGACAAACGACTTTTTACAAATGCAAAATATCTTGAAATTATAAAAACAATTGTTAATTATAAAGTTTGTGATTCAACGCATGATGTATATGTTAATCGTGTAACGTTACTACAGCGTCGTTTATATTGAACATTAAAAGTATTTCAATCTAAAATGTTTTTTTTAATGTTTTACCTGCTTTACGTCTGCGGAAGGTTTTGAGACCGTGTTCAATAAATCTACGATCCGAATTAAATTAAACTAAAACATTTTTGAAGTGTAATTCCGCTTTTGTGAATTTGTTGTTAGTTTCACAAACAGGAAACAAAACACAAGCGCGCAAAAAGGCGTGCGTGAACTCAGCGATGACTACATCCGGACACGTGATTTCAAAATAAAAGTTACGAATCGTAACATTCCGAGAACAATTATATCTGGAGTTTTGTTTGTTGAAGAATACTAGTAAACAACACAGCATATAAATTATTATTTTATATAATTAATTTAAGTGCAAATTGAGAAAAGGTTTTAATTTATAGTACTGCAACGGAACACGACGAGTTTGATGAACACCTTTTAAAGACATTTTATTTTCGACGAATAAAGTGAGGTTTTCTTCATTTTCATAACAGCATATTTAATTTAAAGTAAAAAAAAAAAACCTCTGCTATGGCTTGATTAAGGGGAAGTGAAGGTGACAAATTAAAGGTAACTGTCTTTATCAGTCTACCAGTTTGTCAGGAAATAAAAATTACATTAAAAAAAACATTTAATTAAAATATGGATGAATATCTGTTTGAGTCTACAAATAACTGGAAGGATCTGTCAGTTTCATGGCTTCTGTTTTATTCCGCATGTGTTGATGGAGTGTTTCAGTTCTTTTGGTTTCTTTGTTTCATACATGTTTAAACTTTCAAACAGCAAACATGCTTTATTTGAGCTGTACATTATTTTTAAAGTTTCATATAATTTATCTGTACAAATTTACTCTTTTTTTTCTTGGGCAAAGACTTCATACAATTTTTTTACAGTAATATCTCATGTAATGTTCCTCACACGGAGAGATTGCATTCCCGTAATTACTTGTTTTAGATGTGACAAAAAAAAGACATTCTTTAAATGTAAAATAAAACCAATAATATGACATAAACAATCACAAGTCAACAAAAGTCAGAAACATCTTCTCTCTGAAACATCACAGGAATCTATGAATGTGTTTTAGATACAGCGGCGGTTGTCGACTGGTCTCGTATTTAACATGAAATCCTGAGACACGCCAGTGAAGAACATCTGCTGTACTGTCAGAACACACTTCAGAATCACATCAACAAATACAAATTTGACAAATAAACGCACAGAATTCACACACGGGGGACACGTGAAATCGACATATTCTGTCTTTTCTCAGCATCAGATTTAAAACACTTTTTGTCTGACAAAACATTTCATATCAAAACATATCAGCATGCCTACAACACAGATCTCTCTCTCTCTCTCTCTCTCTCACACGTGTCACACGCAGGCAGTCATCCAAACATCTCTGCTCATACATACACCGCTTACAAACCATCCAAAGCTAGATTTGACATCATATCCCACTCAAACATCAGCCATGACCTGACTGAAACAACACACTATGCATCGAATACAAAAATAAACAAACATCTGAAAAGAAAAATACGTGCGATATGTGGCACACGAGAAGCTCAAGATGATCGTCACGAGGAAACGTTTGGTCTTTGAGCACTTTTTGAGTACTGTAAACTTTGAGCGGCGTCAGGACTGGATGGATGAAGGGCAGTCAAAGAGAAGGTCCAGGGGTCAAAGGTCACCAGACGGCACATTTGTTGACAGGATGCATGGGCGACCCTCTGGGGCAGTGAAACACACGACCAAACTCTTCGAACTGAGACACGCTGCCAATAACCCTGCGGAGAGAGACATTACAAACACCGCCGTGACACATTTACCTTTAAAACCGTCATGCATGTGTGTGTGTGTGTGTGTGTGTGTGTGTGTACCTGTAGTGTTCAGGTGCGTGTTTATCAGTCAGCAGCTGAAGGTAAATGGACTGTGATCGTCTCTTCATGCACCAGTTCTGTCACATCACACATCAATCAGGACTAAAGTGAGCTCAGAACATTATGAGTGAAACTCTTGGCTGTTCGAGAGCAAACAGAACGAAGGCATGGAAGAGAGATGATCTGTGTACCTGAGCAAACGCTATGAAGAACAACTGCTCGTGTGTGTACTTCAGACCCGGGAGAGGACGCTCTGGACCGTGCTCTCGAATCCACTTCTGATACGCCTACAGACCGAGAGAAGAAAACAGATTTGTGTTCTTTGGGTCAGTGTGTGTGAGATGATGATGTCACTATGGTAACCGCGCTGGATGAGTGAAGGTTCAGCTCAGAACTTACGTAGAAAGACAACTTCAGTCCACCGAGATCAGCGATGTTCTCACCCAGCGTCAGACGCCCGCTCACCTGAAACACACACGTCTGTCAGAGTGCACCAGCACACGTCTGTGTGTACAGTAAGAGTGTGTGTGTGTGTGTGTGTGTGTGTCCGTACCCTCTGGTTATAGACGGTGAAGTTGTCGTACAGTTTGATGATACATTCGGCTTTCTTCTGAAACTTCCTGTATGATTCTTCTGTCCACCACTGCTTCAGGTTACCATAGCGATCATACTGCCCACCTGTCAGCATAAAGTCACATGACTCTCTATATATGTATGTATGTTTAATTAGATATATATATATATATAGTTAGGGCTGTCAAACGATTAATCGCGATTAATCGCATCCAGAATAAACGTCTGTGTTTACATAATGTATGTCTGTGTACTGTGCATATTCATTTTCTATTTATAAACACATACATGTACACAAACATGTATATATTTAGAATTTTTTACATGTATTTATTCATATTTGCCCATCATTTAAATTATATGTAAATGTTTATTAATATTAATACTTAGTTTTTTATTAAATAAATGCGTATGTTTTATTAATACAAAATTAATATGTACACAGACATACATTATGTAAACCCAAACTTTTATTCTGGATGCGATTAATCGTGATTAATATACAGTATATATAAGATACAGCATATATATATATATATATATATATATATATATGAAGAGTTTGGTTCCAAAATGAGATTACTCCGTTTTAATTTTTTTCAAAAATCATGTTTTTTTACTGTGCATTCCAATTAATATCAATCAAACTGCAGTTGGTTTGTTTTGATCTAAGCCATAATAACTCAAAAATACAGCTAACTAACACAATAAAAACATGATAACAATAAAAAACGTGATTTTTGAAAAAATATCTTATCAAAGAGTTACCTCATTTTGGAACCAATTAGGAACATATATATCTAAGGCAATTTCAGAGACCCTTTTTCTGATTTTAAATTGTGTTTAGGTGAAATGATCTTTTTTGTTTCATTCTGTGAACTACTAACACTATTCCTCCCGAATGTCAAATAAACATTTCGCTTCAATAGGCATAAAATGAAAACTGGAGAAACAGGTGAAATAACAGAAAAGAAGCTGTGTATTTTTTCAGACCTCAAATGCTGAAGTTCAGTTCAGTGAAGTTCAGATTCACTTTTAAACAACACAACAGTCATATTTCTACATGTATTTAGGAAAAGTTTTTAAAAAAAATTTACGTGATTATCTGGATTTTCATCAGTTTTCATGTGACTTTATGTCACTCCTGAGGTTTGATTTAGGTGAAATTCAACAGACACTTGATAGATCTGAGTAGAAACATACGTTTGTTTCTTGTTTTATTTTATTTTATTATTCCATTTCATTGATCTCATTTATTAAATTATTCCATTTATTATTATTTCCATTATATATATTTACTAACCCCTACTAAGATTTATGCATTTATTACATTTCATTGATCATATATTCATTTATTATATATATTCATTATATATTTTATCATTTTACTATTCACTTTTATTCTTATTATTTGTTACATTTTGCCCTTATTTTTAATATTTTTTAATCATCTGTTGGGTGCTGTATTGACTTTTATGCTGATATGAGTCTCCAATGGTCTCAAGGTTCATGATAACGTCACGAAACAATGTTTGGTAACACTTTACTTGAAGGAGTGTTCATAAGACTGACATGACACCTTCATAATCATGACATGACACATGTCATGAATATGAAGGAGATTTTATGCATGTTTATGACAACTGTCATTAAGTGTCATTCGCTGATTTGTAATGCAAAGATGACATTGTTTGAGTTGTCTTGAGTTGACAACTTGACATAAAGCAATACATCATAACCTGTCAGTGTCTTTGTCACGACAACTTGACATTACCAAGACAACATAAAATGTCATAAATCTGTCATAAACATGTTAATTCGTACCACTGTAGTTGAGGTCAAGAAAAGTGTTCACGACACTGTTATAAAACTATTTGACAGAGTATTAACACTTAATGACATTTTAATGCAACATCCTCCATCCCATATGACATACGCATGTCATTTGTCCCAGTACGCAAGACTATCGCCTACTGTCATTAAAAATGTACATTTTGGGGTATTATTTTGCAATAATAGCAGGTGTTGTGGGGTTTTTTTCATTTCAAAATGTCGTGATAACTGTATTTACATTACACATACACAGATATTCAGGCCTTTTGAGCAAGTAACACAACACATTTATTTATTAAATAACAGAAAATGCATGATACAGATACAAAACAGTTAAACATTTTAAAACGTACAAATATTCCAAGTGTCCGAGGTGAAACGATTGATTTATATGAGGAACAGACGCGAAAGCGATCACCATCTGCTGTCTTCCGGTTTTTGCTGCGTTTCCAGATTTTCAAATCTGGCGCCAAGTTACGTCAGCCTTAATAGTGAAATATCATTGGCTTTCGTCTGTCTC
This sequence comes from Triplophysa rosa, assembly GCF_024868665.1. Lineage (NCBI taxonomy): Eukaryota > Metazoa > Chordata > Actinopteri > Cypriniformes > Nemacheilidae > Triplophysa > Triplophysa rosa. The sequence continues at coordinate 23,288,709 of NC_079903.1, read as the reverse complement.
ATGACAGACAGCGTCATTGCGTCAGCGTTGAGTGTGAAATGCTATTGGCTCTCGTTAGTGATTACGTCATTCTAATGTTCCGGCTTCTTTACAGAAGTCAGTGACTTCTGATCCTGTATATCAGCATAGCAGTGATGAATTTATGAACTACTTCACATATAAAATCCAAGATATTAGAGAAAAAATTATAACAATGCAATCAGAAGTGAAACCCGCTGAACAAACTAACTACAGCGCCCTTAAGGAGAAAATGCAATTATTTTATACCGTAGATCAAGATGAGCTGTCTAAAATTATTAGATCATCTAAATCAACAACATGCATACT
>NC_079903.1:23281635-23283909 GCF_024868665.1 Triplophysa rosa | reverse complement strand
GAGGGTTTAGGCTGCATTAGTTAGATCAACCGGAACCAAAAACACAACTGATGTACTTGTTGCATCAAAGAGTACAGAACAGTACTCTACTCTCAGCCAGTCTTGTCTCATTGTTCCAAGGTTACCACAGCGAGCAGGATGCAGTTCATGGCCTGACCTGATGGTAGAGTGGAGAATGGGAAGTGGGGACCTGACAAGAGCTGAGATGATAGAGCTGGATAAAGAAGGACACGGTCACCTGACACGTCTTCACAAAATTTCAAATGCTATTAGATTATTAATGATAATCTTAAAACTATAATTTACCTTATTAGTAAGTTTATTTATTTTATTTAGCCTTGTTGTGCACTCTGTCGAGCTTGTGCAGAGGCAGCGGCTTTTGCCAGAGGGGAACTGGAATCCCCTGGTTGGGCCTGGGTTCTCCTGAGGTTTTTATTCTCCATTAGAGTTTTGGGTTCCTCGCCACCGTTTGCATACTGTTTTTGCACTATCTGCCTGGCCGGGGGGGCTGCTTTAGAATCTTAAAGTTTTATTTGACCTGTGCTTCTCTCTCCTTTATCTTACATGTGTGCTCTCACTGTGCGTGTGTGTGTGTGCGTACTTGTCTGTGTACGTGTGTGTGTGTGTGTGTGTGTGTGTGTGCGTGCGCGTCCGTGTGTGTGTGTCTGTGTCTATGTGTGTTAGTACGTGTGCATATTGTGTGTGTGGAGTGTTTTGTATGTGGGTGTGTCTGTCTTCTGTGTTTTCACCTTTTTCTTGTTTTTGCAGGTACAACTTTAATTGTGTTGCTTATAGTCAATATGTCTTATGTACAGCTGCTTTGTAACAATGAAAATTGTAAAAGCGCTATATAAATAAAGTTGAGTTGAGAAGTGTTGATGTCTGTAAATGCTAAATGTTCTTGATTTTGACACCATTAATAGTATATTTAAAATTAATTGCATCAAGCACGGTCTCAGAAATAATAATTGGCCATGGTTTTTTATCCCAAATTTAGTCTTTAATAAATGTGGTGGTCTCAAATTTTTATTTGCCTGTTATTTTAAGTGTACTAAACTCCCCATGAAGTTGTCCAACTTTCATAAACAAGCGTTGGAAACGTGGAAATTAATCTTTAAACATAATTTCTCTCCTCATTCCTGTGTTATATGGAACAATCAACATGTGTTACTCAAAAACAAGACAAAGGTTGTCTTTTTGTTACTGATTTATCAAACAACTCTGGTGAATTATATAATTATACTGATTTTGTTAATACTTTTGGAATCGATACATCTTTAAAAGAATACCACAAATTTATTAATTGTATATCCCCTAAACTTCTTTATCTTATCAAAAATGAAAAGACATACAATTGTGTATCTGGTTCTCTTCCAAATCTTACAGTTGTGGGCATTTCTATCTTGATTAAAAGATTTTCCAACCTTTACATCAGAAAAATAATAACTAAAGATAAAATGGTCTCTCCCAAGGCTTTGGTGAAATGGAAACATGTTAATTCTTCCCTCTCTTTTCAGAATATGTGGTCGGATATCAATAAATACGTAACCCCAAATAAAGTCAAAGAAACTCACTTTAAAATAATATACAGATATGATCCTTGTAATGACTTTATTGCAAAATTTAAAGAAGGGTTTTCTCCAGTGTGCTGTTTTTGTAAAGATAAGTCTGAAACAATTGTACATTTATTTTTCAGTTGCTCTTATATTAAAATGTTTTGGTTTAGGATCTCTTTGTTGATTTTTAAGACGTTTTATAATAATAATATAACTGACAAAATGGTCTTGTTTTTGGATTGTGATACTGGTTCTTTGGAAATAGATAATATTCTTAAAATTCTTATTCTACTAAAAAAAACATATACATAAAGCAAAGTTTTTGTCAATTGTACCAAATGGTAGATTGTTTTCCACAGATATAAAGATTTTTTATGATTATTTAATATTATTATGAAGCAATAGCAAAGCTGTTAAGACATCTCGGCTACTGGAAAAAATTCTTAATGTTTTAGATGTATAACTGATGTGTTTTTTTGTTTTGTTTTGGTTATTTGCATTGTACAATTTTGTACTATTACATATTGTAATTTACCCTATTGATGAATAAAAAAAAGATGAATAATAATCTAAATTAATAATAATAATAAAGATGCACTGATGTCCGTTCCCGGAGTTCCTCAAACTAAGTTATTGTATGGCTTCAGTTCAGAAGGTTTGCAAAGCCACTTGTTTGTAATACGTTTATACTGTTTTGTTCATTTTATGGAATAAATAC
>NC_079903.1:23274135-23276635 GCF_024868665.1 Triplophysa rosa | reverse complement strand
TCCTCCACCAGCTCCTGTACCTGAGAGGGGGCGGAGACAACGTGTCAATCAAAAGATGTTTAGGAAGTAAAGGCGCTGCTTCTAAAAGACAGCAGACATCTTCGAATGTTTATGGCTTTGTTAAACTATAAAGATTTTGACTGATGTAATGCAATCAATCACACGTGTTACTGAGTCAAGAGTTGAACGCTGCAAAACATGTCATTCTTACTAAGCATTTTTGTCTTGTTTTTAGTAAAAATATCTAAAACTTCTTAAATCAATGCACAATTACTTGACAAGAAAAGTGACCTAAGATATTTGGTCTTGTTTTATGAAAAATAATATAAGAATGAAGTAAGTTTATGGTCAAAACAAGCAAAAAAAATCTGCCAACGGGGTGAGATAGATCATCTTGAATTTAGTTTGACCTTTTTCTCAAGTACCTATTTTCTCACCCCATTGGCAGATGTTTTTGCTTGTTTTTACCATAAACTTACTTCATTCTTATATTTTTCTCCTTAAAAAGAGACTAAATATGTTAGGTCACTTTTCTTGTCAAGAAAGTGCATTTTGATTTAAGAATGTTTAGAGATTTGTACTACAAAACAAGAGGAAAAGACTTGGTAAGAATATCTTTTTTTGCAGTGTATGAGTTTTGTCATATCCAATCTGTCCAAATTTACTCGAATCCAGATGATTTGACCTCCACAATCTACATTATTTTACAGCTCCAGACTCTTCATGTGTTTACACAATTACACTCTCGTTTCAGCTTCAATGAAATAAAGCGGAGAACTCAATCAAACTTGAGGAAAATCACGTCACTGCTTTCTGAAATCAAGGCCGAAAAATTCACTTTCAAAGACATGACGAAACTGAATCATTCCACTGAGATGAATACATTACCTGCATATAATAGCAGAATATTATTTATTATCATATCCCGTGTGTACAGTCTTCTGAGTTTACAAAAGCACAATTACCCTGATAAATGAGGCAAAAAGATAAATCACTTAATGACAAATATCAATGACACGTTACTAATCTGTATTATTTCAGCTTGCTGTATTTTAAAGGGACAGTTCACCCAAAAATGTCAAACCTGTATGAGTTTCTCTCCTTCTTCAGAACACAAAAGAAGATATTTTGAAGAATGTTGCAACACTGAACCCCACTGACTTCCATTGTATGAACACAAAACCACTGAGACATTTCTTGAAGTATCTTCTCTCACGGTCCACTGAAGAAAAACTCAAACAGGTTTATAAACACACGAGGAAGAATAAATGATGATAGACTTTAGATTTTTGACTGAACTGTCTCTTTAACCAATTGCTCACTTATTCAAAAGCTGAGAGACTCCAGAGCAAAATCATTCATAATTGCAAACTAAGTTTTTGACATGTTAAGCTATCGTCATACTTTGATGGAAATCTTACGTCTCATCCACACAAGAGTGTAAGTTAGAAAGCGATGACAGAATATTCCATGAAGTTTTCCTTGTAAAAGATGAATGTTGCTGTTGTTTTGTGCTGGAAACACACAGTGTGAAACAATCTGGAGGAACTGCTCTCTTCTGACAATCCTGACATTTTGACTGAGGATTTTTACAAATCTCTACACCCCACCACGCAAACCATCTGGGAATGACGTCTCCTTCAAATGCAGAGAGACTTCATCCATCCATCATTCTATCTATTGGAGAATAACGTCGAGAGCAGACGTCAAAGGTAAACACTAATATTTGGGCCAGAAAGCAGATTAAATTCAACAGAAAATGAAGAGGTGAGACGGCATCACAGACAGGGATTAGTTTGAGTGAGACTTGCCTTGGCTTTGCTCTTGGATGAGAAGTGATGTTGGACGAACAGAGCGCCCAGAGCCATGCCGAAGTGTTTGTTGGCCTGAGTGAGACACAGACGACCCAATTCCAGCTGACGCTCGGTTCCGTCGATCTCACGCGAGAACTCGTGGATGGTGCTGCGGAACGCTGTGGAGAGATGCTCGCTGAGAGCCGCCACAATACGCCACAACATGTAATTGTGAAGGACCCTGAGAGACAGAGAGGGAGAAAAGTCAAGGTGGCGTGAAAATAAATCTGAGTATAGGGATCCTGTACATTAATGACAGCCTTCAAACACGTCGCTTACTACCTTAAACACAATGTAAATCATTCACAACCTCCAGTGAATTACTGCTCCTACAAAGAACATTCAAATGAGAGAAAATGTCACATTTCGTGATCTCTCTTTCACACACTGGACCAATCACACACACACACACACACACACACACACACACACACACACACTGGGCTCTAGAGTGATGATGTCATCCTGCTGCAGTCTTATGGGATATTTAAGCCGTGACACAGGGACGTTAGCATTTTAATCACAACACAGTTTGGCACCGCGAGTCACTTCTCTCGCCAACAAAGCACTTCTGACAGAATTCAATTCAAGGAGAGACAGAGACACACAGAGAGAGAGAGAGAGAGAGAGAGAGAGAGAGAGAGAGA
>NC_079903.1:23253919-23268919 GCF_024868665.1 Triplophysa rosa | reverse complement strand
TCAACGTTTTCAAGCTTTGTTTTACCGCCAAACGCAGAACGAAAGCGCAATTCGCCTGGACTATGCTGAGCCCTTTATGGGTAAATGTTTTCAAATGAGAGATTTGTACATCATCTGAAAGCTGAATAAATAAGCTTTCCATTGACGTATGGTTTGTTAGGATCGTACGAGATGCAACTATTTAAAACTCTGAGGGTGCAAAAAATCTAAATATTGAGAAAATCTCCTTTGAAGTTGTCCAAATGAAGTCATTAGCATAGCATGTTACTCACAAAAATAAAGTTCAGATATATTCACGGTAGGAAATTTACAAAATACCTTCATGGAACAGAATCTAAATATCCTAATGATTTTTGGCGTAAAAGAAAAATCTATAATTTTGACCCCATCGCCAAACAAATTCCCGTGCTACTCAAGGCTGGTTTTGTGGTCCAGGGTCACATTTAAGTACCGTTCATATTTTTATGAAGCACGCTTGACCTCATGTAACAATGCAAAACAATTTGATTATTATTACAGTGATTATTATTATTAAAATAGTACAATATTCATACATCACAGTAAGATTGACTGTACAGCATTTAATTCGTGAATATTTAAGTAAAGAAAAGAAACTCTCATTTGATCATTTTTAGCTGTCGCGCAGTAATGTTTAATACACACGGACGGTAGGCTGTAGAGTTTGTGATTGTGTTCTGATCATAAATGTGTGATGTCATCAGGCCGTGACAGACACACCGCTGTGACTTCATTAATAAAGGACACATCTGTGACATCATCTCCAGCTGTGACACGACATGTGAGCCCACAGCGGGAGACGGCTGTGACAGATGGCAGACAGAGAGACAGACAGACGGAAAACAAAAGAGCATCCGGAGAGGCGAGGATGAGAAATAAAGATGTTTTACCTTCACGCTGTCCTCATCCTGACCCAGATATAGAGTTCTCTCTGGCAGAGTCAAGCCCTCCTGATCAATCTGAACACACACACATATTAAACAGAAGATCTGAATGAGAAATGTTTCGTTCAAATCAGGATTGAACACTTCTGACAGCAAACTTTCTCTCTCACCCGTATGGCGTTGCGTGAAGAGTTTTTATCGTCCACGCTCACAGTGAGAGAGAAGAATACAGACGTGCTGTACACTGCCTGCGTCTTGTACAGCATCTCATTGAAATCTGGCCTCACAGGGGCGGAGCCGCTATCCCACCCCGCCCCTCCGGGAGGAGCCCCGGACAGATCCCATCCACCGCAGCTGTCGATCACCTCGGTCATGGGCGCCGCCCCCAGACGGTCGATTTCCTTCATGTTGATGCATGAGCGATAAAATTCTTTCACCTGTTAACGGGAAGTTTGGTTAAAAAGGACGCGATTCGTTTTTTTTTCTCTTAAACTAATCGTTGCGTTAGCAAACGTCACTAATGAGATGTTTGAGACGGACGCAATTTAAATTGAATTTAAATTGAATACAGTTTTGAAAAAAAACAAAAAAACATCCTGAATTTATTGTGAATCTAAAATCTGTTTGTGTCATCACCTTTCTCTCAGCGCTGTTGAGTTCGTGCCTCTGGATGGGTGCCTGTAAGAGGCGCTGCAGCTTCTCTTGGTTTTGCTCTCCGATGGCTGTGATTATTCCGTAACTCATTTTGTCCTCCGGTATCCCGTGACGTCTGAGCCAGCCCCCGCACGCAAAACTGTAGAAGTCGTGACAGGGCTGGACGCTCGGGTCGATGTTTCCCTGAACGAAGCGCGCGGCCCTGAGCAGCGAGCGTCTCTTCACGCAGTCCTGCCGACACCCGGAGTCCTGCGCCTCCAGCGACAGAAACTTGAGCGCCAGCATGCAGCCGAGAATCACACACATCCCCGCCGCAAAAACCAGCGCCGACAGCAGGCAGATTTCACGCCGACTCCAGCGAGCCGGGGTACCGGCCCCTGGACCGGCCCCACTCATGAACTTATCCTTCCCACTGCGGCCACGCCCAGCACGGTCCAGCGACCCACCCAGATGCAGACTGACGCCGTTGCTGAGCGTGCTGCTGCTGCAGCGACTGCTGTACTTGATCTCCTGAAAGTCATCGTAATGCGCCGTCAGAGAGTACGTCTTCTCCATGGCCACCGGCGTCTGGGCCCTGGATTTGTTGGGGAAGGTGTGAAACATGATGACGTCACCAGAGCGTAACGGAGGGCCTGGGATCAAAGTGGGGTCATGACCTTCAACCTCAAGGTCAGCAGGAGGTCAGCCGGATGAGCCTTTCTTTGGCTTTTCACTATGACCTGTGTTAGGAGAGAGATGAGATTTAGACACGTTGGACATGACGGGAAATACAGCACAGCCTTTCTAGAAATAAAACACAAACTTTACGTTTTACATGGAACACAAAAGTACGAGTTTTTACCAAAAATGCATTTTGAATTTGGTTTATTTTGTGTTTTCTCTTTTTTGGCTTATGCATGCATCTCAAAAATTGAGTGCAGGAAACCAGAAAAAGAGAGTTTGTAATCATTGTGATAAAATGTAAAACAGGTGTCAAACCTTCGGGTGCTCTCTTGAGGTGTCAACACTGACACTGAGTTATTTACAATGATTGAGAAGGATAATCCACAGCAAGCCGTGCATTAAAGGGTTTTAATGCACGACGTGGAGGCCAAGAACCACCCCACACAAAGCGGAGGGTCCTGTAGTTCGGTCGCATTTAAAGAAACCGTCTGGTACACTGACATCTAGTGGTTGAGCTTGGTATCGCAGTCTAAATTCTAAATATTGGAGAGATGAGTTTAGCCAAGTAACGCTCTTCTCGGTTTCCTTTGACTGTTATCAGAAATAATCTACAGGCGCTCTATTGTTTGTGAATGTGTACCGGAAGTTAATTGTCTGCAGGCCACGAACGCGCGCGTGCGCAGTAACATTTGTTAGACATGTCCGGAGTACTGTATTGACCAATCAGCATTCAGGAGCAGAAGGTTTTATAAATCCTGATTAAAGAGAAGCGAGTGAATCCGTCTTTTACGACAAGCTCTTGGCTCTTAGTTTCTCATTGTGTTTCTAAAGCTCCTTCCTAAAGTTGTTTAGATTGATTTCAGACACTCGAGCATCAGAGAAACACCGGCCAATGTCTCAAGGGCCTCGATCGATTAGAGAGAGAGAGAGAGACAGAGAGACAGAGAGAGAGCGAGAAAGAGACACTGAGAGAGAGAGACTCCAGGGAGCAGCGACTGATGGATGTAGAGAGAGAGAGTTGATGTGACTTGAGTGGGTAAGGAGAGCGAGAGGCTGAGCCACATTCAAACAGGTCCACACACACACACACACTCGCTGCCCATCAACCGCACGCCAGTAACTGCGTCAAGGCAGCCAGACAAAGCTCACCTCCTGTAGAGAGGAAAACCTGCTACCAACTAATGGACCACAACACACACAATCTGATCTCCACACACACACACACACACACACACACTCTGAGAGCATATGCACACACAACATCGAGCACGTAAGCTCAATTTTACACATGATTGGGTTCTGAAACGTGTCGCCTCGATCTCCAGCTAAACAGCTATTGACACGAGACGCGACTGCTCTGGTTTTTAATTGTTGGTTTATGCTCACACACATCAGATGGAGAGAATGAGCATTGTGTTGTGTTTTTACAATGACATGTCAAGTGATTTCAACATCTGAAAAAGCATCTTGAGAGTCTGCAGTTACCTGTGTGTTTCTAGAAAAAAAACCCTAATAATATCATCTAGCCAAATAAATGCCTTACACTAAAGTCTCTCCACCAATAGAAAAACTACCGGTGAGGTCTCTTTAATGTCTCGGTTATTTCTCCTGAGAAAGAGTCAGAAATGTCAGAAATGTGTCTGTCATGAGAGTTTGAGAAGAGATGTCAACAATGTGTTAAACTGAGCTCAGATTCGTCTCGTCTGCGATCAAAAGTCAATATTATTGAAGATCTCAATATCAACTCAAACATTTCTCATCCAATTTACTCAAATCCAGATTATTTCACCTCTACAATCTACATTCATTTACACCTCCACACTCTTCATGTGTTTACACATTGAATGACCATCTAATAACCTATTTGAGCCCATCAATCTGGGTTTCGGAAACTGCACAGCACCGAGACTGCATTGGTCAAAGTCACTAATGGCTTGCTAATAGCTTCTGATTCTGAATTTCTGGCTCTCTGTCCCTCCTCGTTCTCTTGGATCTTAGCTCAGCTTTCGATACCATTGACCATGTAGTGCTACTTAATCGCCTTGAATCTGTATTTGGCTTGTCAGAGACAGTTCTTGACTGGTTCAGGTCTTATCTTACTGACCGCAGGCAATTTGTGTGTATGGGTGGCTTTAGATCTAAGGTTGGTCCTATATATACGGGTTTCCCACAGAGGTCAGTATTGGGCCCCTTACTCTTCAGCATATACAGTATATATATCCACTAGGTGAATTACTAAGATCTCTTAACCTTAATTATGATTTTATGCTGATGACACACAGATTTATATTCATTCAAGACCAGGTCAACATGTGGACGTTGTGCATTAAACTGTGTCGCTGTGATCAAGAACTGGATGTCTGATCATTTTCGGTCTCTAAATGGCTCCAAAACCAAAGTGATGCTCATTGGCTCTCCCCATCAGCTGCAAAATGCAGGCTCTATAACGTTACCTATCGACCGAGCTGCCTTGGAGTTTCAAAGCAAGTCATTTTTGATGCTTCGCTGTCATTTGAGTCTTTTATTCAGAATACGGTTAAGACATCCTTTTTCCGTCTGAGAAATATAGCTTGCTTACGTCCATTGTTGTCCTTTTCAGTTGCTGGGAGGTTGATAAATTCTTTAGTTTTTTTCACGTATTGACTATAGAAATGGTCTCCTTGCTTGAGTATCTAAAACCTCCATTAACAAACTACAATGTGGAAAAAACTCGGCTGCTAGAATTCTGTCTGGGACCAGGTCTGGTGATCATATTTCTCCTGTTTTGGAGTCTTTACACTGGCTCCCTGCAAGTGCCGTATTGATTTTAAAATCCTTGTTAGCATTTAAGGCTTTGCATGACCTGGCTCCTCAGTACCTGTCTGATCTGTTATTGCCTTACACACCATGTCTCTCTCTCTCTCTGTCTCTCTCTCTCTCTGTCTCTCTCTCTCTCTCTCTCTCTCTCTCTCTCTCTCTCTCTCTCTCTCTCTCTCTCTCTCTCTCTCTCTCTCTCTCTCTCTCTCTGTCTCTCTCTCTCTCTCTCTCTCTCTCTCTCTCTCTCTCTCTCTCTCTCTCTCTCTCTCTCTCTCTCTCTCTCTCTCTCTCTCTCTCTCTCTCTCTCTCTCTCTCTCTCTCTCTCTCTCTCTCTCTCTCTCTCTCTCTCTCTCTCTCTCTCTCTCTCTCTCTCTCTCTCTCTCTCTCTCTCTCTCTCTCTCTCTCTCTCTCTCTCTCTCTCTCTCTCTCTCTCTCTCTCTCTCTCTCTCTCTCTCTCTCTCTCTCTCTCTCTCTCTCTCTCTTCTCTCTCTCTCTCTCTCTCTCTGCTCTCTCTCTCTGTCTCTCTCTCTCTCTCTCTCTCTCTCTCTCTCTCTCTCTCTCTCTCTCTCTCTCTCTCTCTCTCTCTCTCTCTCTCTCTCTCTCTCTCTCTCTCTCTCTCTCTCTCTCTCTCTCTCTCTCTCTCTCTCTCTCTCTCTCTCTCTCTCTCTCTCTCTCTCTCTCTCTCTCTCTGTCTCTCTCTCTCTCTGTCTCTCTCTCTCTCTCTCTCTCTCTCTCTCTCTCTCTTTCTCTCTCTCTCTCTGTTTCCTCTCTCTCTCTCTCTCTCTCTTTTAGGCAATTTGAAAATTGATCCCAAACCCATCCAGTACAAGTTTAATGTTTTACCAGCCGCCTCACCACAAAACATTTCAAAATCCCACCGTCTGTCTGTGTGCGTGTTTGGAAAGGTGAGACACTACAAGGTGTGTTGCATGGATAAAGGTTTTGGTGCTGATAGAGATAAAAAGCAGTAAATTGTATGGTGTGTGTGTGTTCTGACGACATTACTGGAATATGACTGAATGATTCAATCTGACTGCACGCGCGTAAACCTGCACAAACATCATATTCATGTCAGATATGAACAAGGGTTGTTAAAGTGACGCACACACATGTCTGGTTTATTATCCCCGTGGGGACAGTCCATAGGCGTAATGTTTTTATACTGTACAAACTGTATATTCTATCCCCTATCCCTAACCCTATCCCTAAACCTAAAGATCATAGAACACTTTTTGCATTTTTAGATTTGTAAAAAATATTGTTCTGTACAATTTATTAGCTTTTGTGCCCATGAGGACCTCAATTTTGGTCCCCACGGTGACACGAGTCCCCATGTGTTGGTGTGCGTTCAGGTTTAGGTCCCCACTAACATATAAAAACCAAGTCCACACACACATGCACCTATACACACACGCACCTATACACACACACAACTGATATCTGTGGAGGTGTTTCTCTAGAAAATGTCACTTTCTATTCAAACCATCATTCATCAGACATCTCGCTCTTTTCCTGTCTTTCAAACACATTCATACTATTACTCATTCACTCTCTCTCTCTCTCTCTCTCTCACACACACACACGCACACACACACACACACACACACACACACACACACACACACACACACACACACACACACACACACACACACACACACCTTTTGGTGTGTTTCTCATTAATACAGATTTAAAGACCAAAATGTTGTTGCTCAGATATCCGTCTCAGCTTTGTCTTGTGTGTTTATCTGCTAAAAAAAAGAAGACACGAGTAATCTCACGTCTGCTCTGCCACTTCAAAAACATTCTCAACAATGTCTCAAACTGCGCTCAGATTTGCCCAAGTCTATAATCAAAAATGAGAGATCTCAATATGATCTCAAGCAGTTCTCGTTAAACTCTTTCCAGATTAAATGACCAACAAGTGAACTCTTTTAATGATTCTTAAAGGAGAAACATCTGAGAGAAGACTAACTGAGAGCTCATTCTAGATCTCGTGAGATTAAAGACAAACCTAAAAGTGATGTAATTTCCTCTGAGCACGCACACACACACACACACGCAGGCTTAAGCAAGTCCGTCTAATACACAGAGAGAGAGATAAGGAGTGGTGTGTAATGGATTAGATCTCTTAGCATCTGATGAATGACCATTTACACAACATGACAGCACTAATGTGTTGACACGAGAAACAAACTTTGTGAATGTTTTTTGTGTTCTTTTTGTGTGTTTGGATTGTGGTAATACACTGGGTCACGCGTGGCTCTAATAGATTTATTTTGCTCCGGTCAGACAGAGCGGTTCTGACTCAGGCTCGGGGTTCTGAGTTTCTCCTTATCTCCGCTGGCCAGCATGAGTCCACAGCTCTCTCACGGGTCCGGTCTAAAAGAGTTCCTCGTAAACCCTTACACACAAACACCCAAACACACACACACTTGTATGCAGATCCTCTGGGGACTTCCAGTTAGCATTCAGTCTATTTAATACAAAACAATTATGATTACCATGCCTGAACCCTGACCCCCCCACACACACACTCTCTCGCTCGCTCTCTTTTGTGGCGTTCAGTGGCGCCAGGCGGGGGGACAGTAACTTAATTATACAGAAAGCTTTTACTTCACTGGTGAATAACTAAACTAACCCTCCTCAAATAAATTAATAACACACACACACACACGCAGCTGATAATTTACCCGTGGCTCGTAAACTGAGAAAAGCAATAAAAACCTGTTCTCCACCAATCTCACCAGATAAACACAGCGCTCTGAATTTACAGTATAGACTATGGTAACGCCATGCTTTTTGGACACTATCACAAGAATGCCATTCTCATAAATACCATGAAATACCACAGTACATCAATATCGATGTATATCAAAGTATAACAGAATTACCATCTGGCACAGTCCCTGTACAATATAAAGCGCCACTTCACCTGATCTGACCCTTAACAATGACTTGTGTTCATGTACTGTAGTCAGATTCTCTCCTGATACATATACAGTATTTTACACTTGAATTAAACCTGGTCATTTAAAGTCACCTGACAGTGAATTCAAATGAAATATCAGCATTTGTCCATTCTAACACAAACACACATAACGCACACCGTTCACTATTTAACTTGGGAGCATAACCCAGAAGAAGCAACAAACAGACTCGTTTCACCAAGTTCCTCTTCAACTCATCTTAACTCTGCAGTAAAACAGTGTACATGAATATGACAATCATTCCGTGCAGAGTTATGAATCCAAGTGTCACAGAACCACTGTACTTTTATCATAACAAATAAGCGCAATAAAATAACAATAGTTTAGTTTTTCTCGCACATGCGCGCGCACACACACACACACATTCACACGCGCGCGGTCTCCGGTGCGCACCGGTGAGATGTCGCCGAGGTCTCCCTCCACGGCTGAGGAGAAATCACAGAGATCTGATGAGATTCACTCACCTGGAGAAGAGTGAGAAACCGTGTGTGAGCGGCGGAGCGACGCGCAAAGTCCAGGACGCGCGAAGAGAATCACGGAGACACAGCAGTGCGCGCGCGCGTGCGTGCGTGCGTGTGTGTGTGTGTGTGAGAGAGAGAGAGAGAGAGAGAGAGAATGGTTTGGATATTCAGAACGCGCGGTGTCTGCGTGGTTTGGGTTTGACTTTAAATTCTTTAATCTTTGCTATTAGAATAGCTCATTAATCGTCCCAATGTTAGTCTTCAGATGTAATAATGTCAACAGGTCTGTGAGTTTTCAGATTGGTTGAGATCTCCGTTACAGGAGTCCCCATCACACCGGTACAGTCTCTCTCTCTCTCTCACACACACACTTCTGCATTAACCCGATAACGACCCTCGAAAGGCCAGTTGCTGAACAGATTCCCGTTACTTCATCCACAACTGAGACAGTTTGGTAGTTAACTTCATCATCATAAACATAGCCTATTTAATTGATATTTAATATAATTTGAATGTAATACTCCAATAGCGTGGTTTCAATAGCTCAATTCGTAGCTCAAAAGTTGTGGTTTTGAGAACACACGAACTAGGTTCAGCACAGCAACTCGATTTGGATAAAAGCATCTGTCAAATGCGTAATTGTTAACAATTTGATTAAAACACACACACACATATAAATTATTTAGATAACACATTGTATGAGCGTGTGTGTGTGATCAGTAGAGAATGTGTGTGTGTGTTTGGAATGTTATTAGTGGGAGTGGCTGCAGAGGGGACGGTGCACTCGTGGCGATTACCCTGCGTGTGGTGCGCGCCCTGCATGTTAAGGACCCTCAGGGGCCCGAGAGCGCGAGCGGAGGGTTAGATGAGGGCGGACCTCATGTGGCACTTTCCTTTATCTGCCTTTAATCATCCCACGAGAGAAACACACAACAAAGCCTTAAAAACACACCAAGCCCTTAAAACAATGTTCAATGCTTTCCTTTTTCATAACCAAGAAATCTACATTTCTAACAACAAACTGTCAGCGGGTGAACAAGACGAGTGAACCTGTGTGTGTGTGTGTGTGTGTTCACTCCAGGGTGTGTATGACATTGAGCTCCAAAACATAGAGATTGTGTTGAAGAGGGTCAGTGTGTGTGTGTTGGATGGAAATCATAGAGAGCACAGAGAGAGAGAGAGAGAGAGAGAGAGAGAGACAGGTCTGACAGCTGTCTAGCGCTATTGGTCAAAGAGGGTGTGGTGTTCTATTAAAGATGCGGTTCTGACTGCCAGAGAGAAAGTGAGTTCAGCTCTCTCATGTCTCATTATATATTCTGATGTCATCCTGGCTGCCCCTCCCCATATATGCCCCAGAGATGAGAGTATGATATCATTCCATATGGATCTCCAGAGAAAAGACACGACGGCCTCTAGATCCATCAACCTAAGTATACTCTCGCTCTCCTTCTCTCTATGGCTTTCTTCCAAAACTAACTAGACAGCATTTTAAGGCATCAGGCTCCCGACGCAAAGGCAAAAAGTCTCCTAAATAAAGTGTGGTGGAATTCCAAGGGAGCATTACAGCAATCCCAGAATGCACCTGATTAACCAGGGATATTATTTCTGCTGAATCAAATAAAACACAGGCCTAAATAATATTTCAAAAATGAGAACTCTTGCCTGAAATAAGATGAAGTTGAAGCACTAAAATGATTGAAAAGAAATTGAAAATAAATAAACACTTAAACTGTGAATAAACAAAAGCCCTAAGTCTAAAAACCCTAAAATTCAAACTGAAATAAAATTTAAAAAATGAAATGTAGCAATAATACAAATAAAAAAACAATAAAAAGCACATTAAAATGACTTAATTTTCATCAAATGAAAGAAAAATAAAAGTAAAAATAAAACTTAAAATCTTAATAAAACAACCAAAAAATACACAATAACTGTTATGAAGCCTCTGAAAAAGACCCATATAAGATGGATCATACATTTATTTCATATAAAGAATCTAAACTAGACTGTTTTACTCAAAGTTCATCTCTCTCTGGTTTGAATTCCGCACCAGTAACTCTGTCAGACCATCACATAAGTTTTTGGTCCAAATAGTTCTGTCCCTTCTTCCAACCCTGGCTCAAGGGAAGCCTCGTAAAAGAGTCTCCGCAACACCAGAATTGCCAAACAAAAGATATTTATTAAGGGAAGATTGAGAGAAAATGGCATGTGGACGCTGTAGGCGCTGTTACGGCCAGATCACAGAGAGAGAGAGAGAGAGCGAGTTGGCTGACTGCTCACTGACCGTCTGATGCATACTGCATATAAAACACAAGAGCTTTTAAAAAATCTCTCACTGGCTGAGATTACAAAATCAATTTCCACAAGTCACTGAGCACATTGTGTTAATCCATTAAAATTTCTGCCGTTGTCTGATGAGCGTTTACATGCAAAACACATGCTACAGCTACACAACTTACTGCATCTTACACACCTGTGTGCTTTGTGTGGTTTATGACATCACATCTGATAAAGTTAGATACACAGCAGCATATTGAGTTCATAAACACAACTGAATATTTAGTATGCAGTCTTATGTACTGAGTTTTAGATTTACCACCTCTGAATGAGAACTGTGATTGGTCGCTTTACATGTCAGTCACACGGTCTCTCCATGTCCATGTGTGGGGGTCTTGGGTAGAAGCTGAAGAATCAGACAGACTTCATGTCAACAGTCAAAAGTTATTTATGTAAGTCTACTCACTGTAAAGGAAACTGTAACTTTACAGATTTTACACGCAAAGTGGAAAAACGGAAATTCACTGTTTTTTTTTACAGTTTTTAATGTCATTTTTTAAATACCATTTACAAACCGTAAAATGACAGAAAACGATGACACATTTACAAGAAAAATGGGGGAAACAATTGAATAATAATAATAATTCGTTACATTTATGTAGCGCTTTTCTGGACACTCAAAGCGCTTTACATGGAAGGGGGATCTCCTCATCCACCACCAATGTGCGGCATTCACCTGGATGATGCGCCAGAACGCCCACCACACACCAGCTTATTGGTGGAGAGGAGACAGAGTTATGAAGCCAATTAGTACATATGGGGATGATTAGGAGGCCATGATGTATAGAGGCGAATGGGCAAATTTGGCCAGGATGCCGGGGTAACACCCCTACTCTTATTCGAAGGACATCCTGGGATTTTTAATGACCACAGAGAGTCAGGACCTCGGTTTTTAACATCTCATCCGAAGGACGGTGCTTTTTGACGGTATACTGACACCATCACTATACCGGGGCATTAGGACCCAAACAGACCACAGGGTGAGCACCCCCGGCTGGTCTCACGAACACCTCTTCCAGCAGCAACCTAGCTTTCCCAGCAGGTCTCCCATCCAGGTACTGACCAGGCTCAGCCCTGCTTAGCCCTCCTTATATCCTATAATTTTACAGGGATTTTTTTTACGGTACATTTCTGTTTTTCCAGTTTACAGAAAATGTCTGTTTTACAGTTTACAATCTGAAAGATAAAAGTGCAAAACAATGACACAGAAGAATCATTTTTGGCTGTATGGTTCAATAAAGAACAATTGCAAAGAACCTTATAAGAACCTTTATTTTTAAAAGTGTAGAGTGGATTTCTGAACGTTTCAACAGCACGCTTGAAAATAAAGGTTCCTAAAATCTTCTCTCAAGATGTAGTTCCATAAAGTACCTGTAACCTGTACGTTTCTTGGTAGTGGAAAAAACTCCTACAGACTATAAAAGATAATAAATAAATGATTCTTTTAAGAATCTTTGAAGGAAAGGTTCTTTGCAAAAATGTGTTTTAATAATAATGTTTTTAATTAACTATAAAATAAAGCAAGGTTCAAAAATCTGACACCACAATGAAAATATACAATTCAAATCTAATTCAAACCTGAAAATAACCAGAAGGTTTTAGAGATTATGATATAAAAAATGATGACGAATTAGAAATATTTAAGACTTGTCTAATACAATCATGATATGTTTCAATTCAACCTTCACTTAAAATTTCTGCTGCTGACCAACTTTATGGAGATGCAGATTTCATTTTCCAACAGGACTTGGCACCTGCACACAGTGCCAAAGCTACCAGTACCTGGTTTAAGGACCATGGTATCCCTGTTCTTAATTGGCCAGCAAACTCGCCTGGCCTTAACCCCATAGAAAATCTATGGGGTATTGTGAAGAGGAAGATGCGATATGCCAGACCCAACAATGCAGAAGAGCTGAAGGCCACTATCAGAGCAACCTGGGCTCTCATAACACCTGAGCAGTGCCACAGACTGATCCACTCCATGCCACGCCGCATTGCTGCAGTCATTCAGGCATAAGGAGCCCCAACTAAGTATTGAGTGCTGTACATGCTCATACTTTTCATCTTCATACTTTTCAGTTGGCCAAGATTTCTAA
Source organism: Triplophysa rosa (assembly GCF_024868665.1). Taxonomy (NCBI): domain Eukaryota; kingdom Metazoa; phylum Chordata; class Actinopteri; order Cypriniformes; family Nemacheilidae; genus Triplophysa; species Triplophysa rosa. The sequence goes on along the minus strand of NC_079903.1, from coordinate 23,256,020 downwards.
AAATCCTTTCTTTGTATTGGTCTTAAGTAATATTCTAATTTTCTGAGATACTGAATTTGGGATTAGGGTTAGGGTTAGGGTATAATCATCAAATTAAAAGAAATAAACATTTGAAATATATCAGTCGGTGTGTAATGAATGAATATAATATACAAGTTTCACTTTTTGAATGGAATTAGTGAAATAAATAAACTTTTTGATGATATTCTAATTATATGACCAGCACCTGTATATATATTTTAGTTATATTTATACTTTTTATAGTTTATAAATGTATGATGTCATGTAGTCATGTAGAAGTATTGTTTGCACACGTACTCGGGTGAATGTGTTTGTGAATGAGTGATTAATTCAACCATCCATCCATCCAGACACACACACACGCACACGCACACACACACACACACACACACACACAGGCTTTGGTTGACTATCCCCGTGGGGACAGTCCATAGGCGTAATGTTTTTATACTGTACAAACTGTATATTCTATCCCCTATCCCTAACCCTATCCCTAAACCTAAAGATCATAGAACACTTTTTGCATTTTTAGATTTGTAAAAAAATATTGTTCTGTACAATTTATTAGCTTGTTTGCCCACGAGGACCTCAATTTTGGTCCCCATGGTGACACGAGTCCCCATGTGTTGGTGTGTATTCAGGTTTAGGTCCCCACCGGGATATACAAACATGAACACACACACACACACACACACACACACACACACACTGTCAGTGTCTGCAGCATGAAAACAATAATCACAGACTGAAAGGTTTGAAAGGGAAAAGCTGGCCGGCAAGGTGAGAATTTATCAGCACAAACATGAAAGACAAATCCAGTCTGTATATTTGGGTTTCATTCATTGTTGCCTAATGAAAAATCCCTTCTTCTTACATCAATACAAAAACCAACAAAACATTTAAAGTTAAAACAATTAAATTGCAGTTTTTTATTCATTTCTAGAAAACTTTTTTAGCATAATGTCAGAAATAAACTCTATTTATAAGTTTCTAAACACAACTATGAACTATAGGAAGGTCATTGTGTATAGACTGTTTCATCGGACGCACGCACATAGACATACACACACATATATATATATATATATAACTAGACGCCGCATTGTCCGCTGGATCATACGTCAACGCCGCCGCCATATTGGTGAGGGCAAAAGCCGACTACAAAGACATACGAGTGAATGGTGGAGCTGCAGTTATCTGGATAAAAACACAACATCGTTTTCATTTCTCAACTAATTTCAATACTTTTCTATTTACGTGGAGTACAGAAATGTTTTGGCTCCAGTTAAAGATGGTTATAGACTTGAAAATGTATGTATTGTCATACGGAACTGTTAAATCCCAGGCTTGTCAAGCAGTCGTTTAGGCTTAATTGTGTACACATCGCTAATGTGAAATAATTTAAAGCAGATTAAATGCACATCATCAGAACACAGCTCGTTCACTTTAAAATCATGGGTAAAATCAAAACAATGCGTCTTTACTATGTGACTATATACTGCTATTTCATACTTACAATGCACGGCAGTGTTATTTGTTTTACTATATCACATACATCATGTTTTACTGCTGTAAGGGGTTTACCGGATAAATAAAAGAACATCTTTTATCTTTTTATCGTCAAAAATTACTACAGAAAAAGCCATTTCCACAGTGAAAAACATTTGTTTTTATATAACACGTAAATTAAACTATTATCTTGGGTGTTTTGTTCGATGATTCAAATAAATATCAGAAACAATCTCTAGGCTATATGTCTGTTTTATTCTCGACTACTATAATGATAATTTATTCTGATACTTGTCTTGTCTACAACACATCAGTGAACATGGTGCCATCTAGTGGATCCTCCCGAATAACAGGCACAAATAATGGATTTCGCTTATGACAACCAATCATTTTAAAGTAGCTATAATCGAGACACGAAGCAACTAGACATGGTAAAGTTGTACTCTAGGGGTTCAGTGGGTTCAGTGGGCTTTTAGTGCACTGTTGCCCTCACCAATATGGCGGCGCTATTGATGTATCGCAGCAGCGGAGCAAAGCGGCCAATGCGGTGTCTAGTTATATATATATATAT
>NC_079903.1:23246334-23253875 GCF_024868665.1 Triplophysa rosa | reverse complement strand
ATATATATATATATGCACGAGCGCCTGACCCCCAGTTAGCTTCCGGTTTGTGTTTTGACTATTTATATTTTAATTAATTAATGCTCAAATTAATTTGTATTATTATTTTACTTTATAATAATTGTATTAAATAAACGATTTGTTGAATTTTGTTGTATGTTTATTTTATTAAATTCAATTTCAATTCAATTTGTTGAATGGGTCCTTTAGTTCGGTCGCATTTAAAGAAACCGTATGGCAAACTGGCATCTAGTGGTTGAGCTTGGTATCGCAGTCTAACTTCAAAATATTGGAGTATAGTCAAGTAACGCTTCTTCTCGGTTTCTTTTGCATAATCTACAGACGCTCTATTGTGTGTGAATGTGTACCGGAAGTTCAAATGGGGTTACAAAAGTGCGCATGCGCAGTAGTATGTAGTTTATGTTAAAATGAAATCATCTATACTTCCGTGTTACCAAATGGCTCTCACTAAATCCTTGGTGACCCTTGGTGATTGTTGGTTTTGACTAAATCCATGGTGTTTCAAGTCTTACGAAACCTTTACCCTAACCCACACCCTAACCCTAACCCTCTAAAATACTCAAAAATTTTATACCAAGCTACCAAATCTGATAGATATACTAGAATTATGAATAGCAAACAACTAACTGTGTTGAAATCACATGGGTTGCCAGCGAACAATTTAGTTTTCAGCATTTATTAATCCTCGTTAATGTTAGTTCATGACTCAAAGTTAAAGAAAGTTATTCATGTTAGTTCATGGTGCATTTACTCATGTTAACAATGAAAACGTTTGATTTTAATAATGTATTAGTAAATGCTGAAATTAACATGAAATTAACATGAATAAATGATGTATTAGTGTTACTTCACTTTAGCCAATGCATTAACTAATTGTTAACAGATAGCACCTTATTGTAAAGAATTACCAAACTTTCTTTGTTCAAAAATGTTTTATCTAATCATGCTGTACCAACTGATCCTCACAAGATCATATTAAACCTGATAGACTTTTTGCTCATTAAATACTTTATCCAGTCTTCTGATTCTAGAAGTAAAATGAGTTTCAAAAGCAGTTTCACACATTTAAACAGAACCTCACAAAACTGATGAAAACACGCTACACAGGACAACTTCTATGAGAGAGAGAGAGAGAGAGAGAGAGAGAGATGAAGGGGGTGTTATGGCTGCAGATAGAAATGAAAAACCACAGTCGACGTCACGCTATTGGCTTTCAATTGATTAAGAAGGTCGTTTGAAGGTCTCTCTCTCTCTTTATAAAAGTCTCTTGGAACGAAATTAGAAAACCAGGCAATTAAAGGCAACCTGCTTCACACACACACACACACACACACACGCACACACACGCACACACACGCACACAGTTCCAGCTCATAATTTTTATTCAGCATAATTAAAAGTGTTATGACGGCCACACTGACCAGAACGTTTGAAAGAGAGGAAGAGAAAGGCTGAAAGAAGGAGAACATAAAACCAATTTCTTATTCACTTTTATACAAAGTGATGTTAGTTTGTGGTGTTTAATAAAATTCAACTTCAGCGTGTGTAGCTTGTCCCGCTCCTACAATCATGTGACCTGATCACAAAGACATGTAAACCTTTTTACTAAAACAGAAAAACTGAAGACAAAGACTGATAGACAGAAGAGAGGGAGAGAGAGAGAGAGACATTAGTGTGTTAGTGTCCGTCACATCTGTTGTACTAAATGAGATGATAAAGTGACTAATTGGATCTGTTGGCACTTCGTGTTCAATTAATCAATTACTGCTGTTTGAGAAAGTGTGTGTGTTTTTTGTGTGTATGACTGTGTGTGTTATTACAAGGACAGTGAATGAGAGTGGCTCACGTCCCCCCCAGATGCTCGAATTAGACACTTGACAAAATTTTATCATCAGTCCAGCAAAAGGCCGTGAAATTAAAGTCTAATCAGGTTTTAATTCCAGCTGTAAAATTTCTACTTGTAAAAATGTGAATACGTGCGTCTTTGTGTGTGTGTGTGTGTGTGTGTGTGTGAGAGAGAAATACACACACTGATATACAGACTGTGTGTTATATATCTCATACTAGTAAATCTGAGCCATACATTCAATATTTATGATATATAAGTGCAGTGACATATAATATATGCATGAGAAAAATCTGACCTGACCTCATTATGACCTCTACAGCGAAATCATGCGACTACATCCTCCTGCCTTTATGAACATACACACACCCGTGCCTTTACTACAGTAAACTATAGTTTTTAGGGAAAATTCTGTCATCACTTATTCACGTTCTAGTTGATCCAAATCTGTATAAATGTCTTTGTTCTGATGAACACAGAGAAGATATTTGGAAGAATGCTTATAACCAGACAGATCTCAACACCCATTGACTCCCATAGTAGGAAAAATACAATGGTAGTCAAAAGTGCCTCAGAACTGTTTGCTGTCCTACATTCTTCAAAATATCTTCTTTTGTGTCAAGTATGTTTTCCTATATGGGAGTCAATGGGGGTTGAGATCTGTCTGGTTATAAGCATTCTTCCAAATATCTTCTCTGTGTTCATCAGAACAAAGACATTTATACAGATTTGGAACAACTCGAAGGTGAGGAAATGAGGACAGAACTTTCATTTTTGGGTGAAGTGTCCCTTTAACCGTGACATTTGGTATTTCTACAAACGATAATCAATCGGCCAAAAACACGATTAATACACTTTTACTATAATAAAACCATGGTGAATTTTCATAAGGGTGCTGAGCCGCATGGCTGCATACTCCATACTTCTGACTGACTGGATTATTTTTGTTTAACATGAGGCGGTTTGTAGTAGCATGCTAATATTCCTTTATTTCCAATGCCACATTCTCTCCTTCTCTTTATATTTCCTCTTTTTTCTTCTGAAAACATAAATTCAGTTTTTCTATCACATCAGTGGGACGAAGCTTTCAGCCAAAGCACATTTCATTACTGCGGAGAAGTGCGCGCGCGCGCGCGTGTGTGTGTGTGTTGATCAGTCAATCAATCAAATGAAAGAGCAGCAATCTCTGGTGGTGTCAAGTAAAGACTTTGTTTGCTTTCTTGCTCTTTGTCTCATGGAGAGAAAATGTTTTTTTGTAATGGACTTTGATCAACACAAACTAACGCTCCAACATTTCACACCAATGCTGACACCTGAACGCACATTCTATATTTCACCTGTTCTTTATGTTGTATTATTTTATCACGTTACCCATCATGCATTGCCAAAGACAGGCAGCACATTCGGGCTGGATTATTTCACTCCGATGCAGAAGAACAAAAGCTTGAGAAATCATAATGATGTCATGAATTTCTGACCTCCCGTGGCAAATGAAAATGATTTTAAGGGTCAACATTGATTTTAACATCAGTAATATTAGTTTGTCTTCATGTTTCACTGTAAATGTTTATTTGAGCTAAAGTGTAATGTAACGTTATGCTTAGATGTGATATAAGCTTGTGTGTGTGTGACACGTAATGTGTGTGTGTGCGTGTGTGTGTGTGCGCGTGTGTGTGTGTGACACGTAATGTGTGTGTGTGCGTGTGTGTGTGCGTGTGTGTGTGTGCGCGTGTGTGATACATAGTGTGTGGCAGTGGTGTAAAGTATTGGAGTAAATGTACTTAGTTACTTTACTTAAGTATCTTTTTGGCTACTTTGTAGTTGTACTGAGTATTAAAGATATTAGCAACTTTTACTCTCTACTTGACTACATTTTTGAACAAGTATATGTACTCTTTACTCCACTACATTTGTAATGACTAATGCAATTACACATTACATTTTGCATGACACCTATCTTATAATTAATATTGCCATTCACAGGGCATTGAAGGTACTACAATCTTGTGGATTTTGATGAGGTTTGTATGTCAAGTGTCTAACTGTGTCTCAATTGCAAAGAAAGATTTTCTGACAGAGATCTTTCCATTATAACATGTAATCACTTTACCAAACATATCTTAATAAAGCTTAAATGCTATATTATTATTATTTAATGATTGAATTCTTTCAGATGTATCTTCAGTTACTAAGCAAACATAAAGTTGCGGTTCCTGTAAAGTCCCTTTCAGTGTTATTGTATAAGTGTACATTTTAAAGCTACAAGAAAGTCAAAGAGTCCAACCAAAGCAAACACTGATCGCCATAATGGTGACTTAAAACACAATTGAACCACTATGAACTAGAGTTCAATCTCAATAAGATCTTACACAGATGACAGAAATAAAGTGAAAGTGGTGTCTGTAATATGTGAAGATGTTATTGATATCTTCAAACAGCCATTGCAGTAGTTTACTGTAAAACACCTACAGTAACTAGCAGGCAACAGTGTTGCCAATATATTATTGTAGAAATGGCAGGTGAGGGCTAACAGTGTATGTGAAATGAGGACATGACTGCAGCTGGCCATGAGGCCCAAACCAGCATGTCCAGTGCAAAAAGGCTTTGACTTTTTAATTCTACTTAACATTATTTTATTTATCTGTTATATTGAAGAGACCTTTTTGAAGGACTTTGGTTTACTTATGAGCAGTTGAGCTTAAATGAGACTTGGGTGTTTGTAATAGACGTACAGTAGGTTATGGTGTCGACCATGATTTGTTGCAATTTTGAGGTGTTCAGTCTTATTATGATTTAAGAAAATAAATGCGATTGCTCTCCTCACAAACCAACTGTTTCTAGTTTTTCACTGACGTGTCTCTTAAGTGTTGAGGACTAGTGCTTCTTTGAGCCTACATTCAGTATGAGTAAAATACTCAAGTACTGTTCAAATCAGATACTCTAAGACTTTTACTCAAGTCGTTTTGGAATTGGTGACTTGTAACTTGTAATGGAGTAATTTTCACTGCAAGGTATCTGTACTTTTACTTAAGTATGGTTTTCAGGTACTCTTTACACCTCTGGTGTGTGGGGGAGTTGTGCATTCTTAGGAGGAAAACGCTCTCTGTGTGTGACACGTAGTGCGTGTGTTGACAGGTTAGGAAAGTGTTTTGTAAGAGATAATTTAAAATGAATCTTGAAGTTCCCTCGTTAATAAATGACTATTTGAATCAGCGTTAATTAAAGAAGAACAATGCAATAAGGATTCTCTCATTACCAGCAGCAGCAAAACACACACAAGCAGGAACGCAAGTGCGCACACACACACACATGTTGGGTTTCCATGTTTTATGGGGACATTCCATAGACACAATGGTGTTTATACTGTACAAACTGTATCTCATATTCCCTCCCCCTAACCCTAACAATCACACACAACTGTCTGCTCTTTTACATTTTCACAAAAGTTCATTCTGTATGATTTATAAGCTTGTTTCCTCATGGGGACCAAAAAATGTCCCCACAAGGACAAGGGTTTGGATATTGCCATCTTTGTGCCCATACCGTAGGGTTTACCAGGTACACACACACACACCTGCAATCAGTTTCTCAGAGATGATTTGCAGTGATATAAGATGAGTGCAGGATTAAACAGTTGTGTACCGAATCATCTCTGCGTGCGTACAGTAAGAAAACTCATATCAGTGTTCTTGAACCCTGTGCAGCACTGCACAACTTGTGTGGAATTTACATTTAGTCATTTAGCAGATGCTTTTATCCGAGCAATTTACAAATGAGGTAAACAACATACAGTAAGGGCAACAAAAAGCATAAAAGCAGTAAAAAACTGGTCTCATATAGCACAGTATACAAAGCTAAGTTATTTTTTGAAATATAGAAAGAGTAGAAAAGAGATAGAAGTCAGAACTGATTGGTCAGGTGTTGATGGAAGACATGTGTTTTCAGCCGATTCTTAAAGATGACTACAGAATCTGCTGATCTTGACAAATGTGGAACAGATCCAGAGAAAGATTTTTCCCTTTTTGGGATGGCACTACAAGACGTCGTTCGTTTGCAGAGCGCAGGGATCTGGCAGGTACATAAGTCTGTGTGTCTACAAAATGTGTAGTGCTGGTGGGGTTCAAGAAATGAGTTAAAAACCAACAACACACTCTACACAACCTGCTGCACACACACAGTCAATTCAATTCAATTTATTTTATATAGCGCTTTTCACAACGTGCAATTGTTCCAAAGCAGCTTTACAGGAGAAAATCAGAAAAACACAGAGAAGGTCAAACACAGCGCAGCTTGTGGTGTTTTTAGAACAAGCAAGATCATTCTAATAAATAATATCTAATATCAGCGGTCTCCCGGTGAGCAAACCAACACGACCCCCCAAATTCCAATGATGAATAAATGGAGAAGAAACCTCGGGAGAAACCAGACTCAGCCGGGAGGACCAGATCTCCTCAGACGCGTCACAGCTGCACTCATTGACTTTCATTCAAACTTACTGAGGAAATGTTTATGAAGAACAGGGAGAGCTTATTAGTTGTGATTTGGGAAGTTTCATTTGTTGAAAGTCTTTAGGTCTAATTTAGGTCTAATTTTGTCTTATTTTGTGACCGATATCAGACAACAGAGGAATGTTATAAGCAGGGAAATAATAATGGCATAATGTAACCGAGTGCAAACTGCTGTCATGTGATGTAAGTTTAGCATTAATACAAGTATTATAAATTTAGCATTAATGTCACAAGTAGTCCGTCTTTTCTCTTGGGTGGTGATAGGATTGCCTGAAACTGGAGCTGTGATGGTCAGTCAGTCCGCAGGCTTTCGCACACAGTCATAATGTCTTGCCGTCAGCTGAGCTGTAGATCTGTAATAATGTGTGTAAGAATCTTTGGGTTCATCATGGCAGTTACTGACCCTGATACAACCTCATTACAGTGCACACGAGCACACACACGCACACCAAAGAATTCACTCAATCATATCTATATAGACGCAAACAGTTATCTTTAATTTTCCAAATAAACATTACATGAACTCTAACATGAATCGTTCTGAGAAAAACATTTCTGTTTTGCAAACCAGAGAACAAAGAGAAACAGAATAAATCTATTTTTAATTCTGAACAGTTCAATCTGAGCAGACATCTAGATGTTTATACTTCATCTCTATATATCACATATACAGTATGTACACATTCAAGAAAATATACAGCACGTCAAGATTTCAGTGTACTTACAGTGTGTTCTGATTTCTGATCTGTATGTCCAGTCCTGCAACTGAAATGACAGAGGTTTAAAGTTAAACCTTCAGAAGCAGAACTGAACATTCTACTGAAGATAAAGACACTGTGTGTGTGTAAGGAAGAGTGATGTAAAGTGAATAAAAGTAGAGATTGAAACAGCAGGAGTTTAATTTCTCCCTGAAGCGCTGTGATTGTCTCTCTCGCTCTCTAACGGTTAATGTAATTATTCTTCAGACTGTGAAACCCTGTGAAAACTCTGGCTATATTTTCCTTTTTTGTGTTAACTTCAATATCCAAACTACCTCTGCCTCTGGAGATCACTCACTCACTCACTCACTCACTCACTCACTGGCCTGCTCGCTCACTCGCTCACTCACTCTCTCTCTCTCACTCTCTCTCTCTCTCTCACTCTCTCTCTCTCTCTCTCTCTCTCTC
>NC_079903.1:23235307-23243414 GCF_024868665.1 Triplophysa rosa | reverse complement strand
CTCTCTCTCTCTCTCTCTCTCTCTCTCTCTCCTCTCTCCTCTCTCTCTCTCTCTCTCTCTCTCTCACTCATTTGCTCACAGCAGCTCCGTTAATAAAACTTTGTGTGTGTTCAGTGTTGTCATGTTCAGACTTTCATTAACCCTCAAAACATCAAACATTTTCTCACTGTAAGCATTTATACATCAGGATGTTACTGGATGGTGAAAGTTACACATTTGAGTTTGGAAACTGTACAGAAATGACGCTCTGTTCAGATAAATATTCTTTTATTAATACGATGTGCTCAGTAGCAAACTCCCTATAGATGTTCTCATCAACAGCGTTTATTAAAGGAAACACTGAAGGTGTTTACACACAGCAGAAATATATCAGTGTGGAAACTGAACATGATTCTGCCTTCATCAGGCACTTCATCTGTTTAAAAACTCCTGCAGTGTCAATGTCCAGTGGAGTGTGGAGAGAGAGAGAGAGAGAGAGAGCTGCAGTGAACTCTGGGTGGGTTTGAGTGACTGGTTCATCATGGTGGTCTTCGGGGATTGTGTTCCAATTAGAAATATCTATTCTAATGAATCTTAATTAAAAACACATCATAAACCTGTGAAGTAGTGCGTGTGATTGACTCCCTCTCTTTCTCTCACACACCCACACCACCAAAACAACCCAGTGTGTGTCTGTTTGATTTGACTGGCAAAGTGCATTGACAACAACACACGTCCAGTGAATCAGTCGCCCAGTGAATCAGTGAATCAGCCGTCAATTGAATCAGTCGGCCAGTGAATCAGTCGGCCAGTGAATCAGTCGTCCAGGGGATCAGTCGTCCAGGGGATCAGTCGTCCAGTGAATCAGCCGTCCAGTAAATCAGCCATCCAGTGAATCAGCCGTCCAGAGAATCAGTCGTCCAGGGTATCAGTCGTCCAGGGGATCAGCCGTCCAGAGGATCAGCCGTCCAGGGGATCAGTCGTCCAGTGAATCAGCCGTCCAGGGAATCAGTCGTCCAGGGAATCAGTCGTCCAGTGAATCAGTCGTCCAGGGAATCAGTCGTCCAGGGTATCAGCCGTCCAGAGAATCAGCCGTCCAAGTGAATCAGCCGTCCAGGGGATCAGTCGTCCAGTGAATCAGCCGTCCAGGGGATCAGTCGTCCAGTGAATCAGCCGTCCAGGGAATCAGTCGTCCAGGGAATCAGTCGTCCAGTGAATCAGTCGTCCAGTGAATCAGTCGTCCAGGGAATCAGTCGTCCAGGGTATCAACCGTCCAGAGAATCAGCCGTCCAGGGGATCAGCCGTCCAGTGAATCAGCCGTGCAGTGAATCAGCCGTCCAGGGTGTCAGTCGTCCAGTGAATCAGTCGTCCAGTGAATCAGTCGTCCAGGGAATCAGTCGTCCAGGGTATCAGTCGTCCAGTGAATCAGTCGTCCAGTGAATCAGCCGTCCAGGGGATCAGTCGTCCAGTGAATCAGCCGTCCAGGGAATCAGTCGTCCAGGGAATCAGCCGTTCAGGGTATCAGTCATCCAGTGAATCAGTCGTCCAGGGGATCAGTCGTCCAGTGAATCAGTCGTCCAGTGAATCAGCCGTCCAGGGAATCAGCCGTCCAGTGAATCAGTCGTCCAGGGGATCAGTCGTCCAGTGAATCAGTCGTCCAGTGAATCAGCCGTCCAGGGAATCAGCCGTCCAGTGAATCAGTCGTCCAGGGGATCAGTCGTCCAGGGAATCAGTCGTCCAGTGAATCAGCCGTCCAGGGAATCAGCCGTCCAGTGAATCAGTCGTCCAGGGGATCAGTCGTCCAGTGAATCAGTCGTCCAGTGAATCAGCCGTCCAGGGAATCAGCCGTCCAGTGAATCAGTCGTCCAGGGGATCAGTCGTCCAGTGAATCAGTCGTCCAGTGAATCAGCCGTCCAGGGAATCAGCCGTCCAGTGAATCAGTCGTCCAGGGGATCAGTCGTCCAGTGAATCAGTCGTCCAGTGAATCAGCCGTCCAGGGAATCAGCCGTCCAGTGAATCAGTCGTCCAGGGGATCAGTCGTCCAGTGAATCAGTCGTCCAGTGAATCAGCCGTCCAGGGAATCAGCCGTCCAGTGAATCAGTCGTCCAGGGGATCAGTCGTCCAGTGAATCAGTCGTCCAGTGAATCAGCCGTCCAGGGAATCAGCCGTCCAGTGAATCAGTCGTCCAGGGGATCAGTCGTCCAGTGAATCAGTCGTCCAGTGAATCAGCCGTCCAGGGAATCAGCCGTCCAGTGAGTCAGTCGTCCAGGGGATCAGTCGTCCAGTGAATCAGCCGTCCAGGGAATCAGCCGTCCAGTGAATCAGCCGTCCAGTGAATCAGCCGTCCAGGGAATCAGCCGGCCAGAGAATCAGTCGTCCAGGGGATCAGTCGGCCAGAGGATCAGTCGTCCAGGGGATCAGTCGTCCAGTGAATCAGTCGTTCAGTGAATCAGCGTCCAGGGAATCAGTCGTCCAGTGAATCAGCGTCCAGTGAATCAGTCGTCCAGTGAGTCAGCCGGCCAGTGAATCAGTCGGCCAGTGAATCAGACGGCCAGTGAATCAGATGTCCAGTGAATCAGGCGTCCAGTGAATCAAATGTTCAGTGAATCAGATTTCAAGTGAATCAGCCATCCATTGAATCAGAGTTCTGGGTTGATGTACAACATTTACATTTATGCATTTGGCAGACGCTTTTATCCAAAGCGACTTAGATTGCATTATAATTCACAACTGAATATGTGCAATCCCGGGATCGAACCCTTGACCTTGGCGTTGCTAGCGCTGAGCTACAGCGAAGCTAGCGCAACAAGAACACCACGATCATTTCTATGCCGTAGAATTGTGACCAAAAGCTCATTTTCCAGAACACTGCAGAGAGAAAAGCAATCAGTGTTTTCCATAAGAAAACAGAAAATGCAGCCAGTAAGAAATGATCTTTATGTAAAGAAACATCAGAGTGAGCGATTGGTGAACTAGTTAGCCGTGATGTGACGGGCTGAGCTGATTTGTGAATGGTGTTGATTCCTGTATGAGTCAGAGAATCATTTGTTTGTGCTGGTGTAAATAACTCATTCAGCTGAGAGTGCACCAATAAATGATACCGCTGTCGAAACAAAGAGCAGCGTGTTATATTCTACTGTAATGACACACACACACACACACACACACACACACACTCTCTCTAGAATCACTCGGTCATAATGAGGGACCATTAACACTGAACACAGCCATCAGATATAAAAGCCACTTCAATAATCCTGAGGGTGTGTGCGAGTGTGTCAATAAGCGTTTGTGTGCATGCGAGATTGAGTTTGTGTGTGTGTGTAGGCCTGAGATTGTGCAAAATGAGAGAGAGACTGTGTGTGTGTGATCAGATAGAGTCATCATCTGTAGATCATCAGTGTGATATAATCTCAGGAGTGTAGTGACCGTCATAACGAAGTTATGTAAGTCTCGATCATTTCGTTTAGCCGCAGCGTGAATATTATTCTAGCCGGATGTGAGAAGCAATGCCATTAGGAGCCTGTGTGATCCTCTACTACACAACTACTGTACACACACAACCCACACTTCAGTGTCTGAAGAAAGACATTTGACTTACTTTACTGAAGTCAGACGATCGTATGCTTCAGTCGACTAATATGTAGCTGGTTATTAACGTGGTGGACCGTGAGATCAGATGATTTGACCTTCTGACCTTTGACCTAGCATGTTGATCAATATCACTGTACATAAAAAGCAACACTTGACAAGAACATGCTAACTTTTGGTAATTAAAAAAAACTGAACCCCTTCTTCTCTCCCAACAAATATTGTCTTGCCTTGTGTAACCTGGTAACTTGTTATAGCACTTCTTCTTCTATTGTTAGCTCTACTATTTACCGCTTCGTTGTTTTCTCGCCTCTTGTAAATCGCTTTGGATAAAAGCTTATTGCCTAAATGTCAAAAATCCTGCAAAAAACTGAAAAATAACAGTTATTTTACTGTAAAATGATGTGGTTTCCCCACTTGTCTTGTAAATTGACTGTCTTTTCTGTGATTTTATGGTTTTTTACCATATTTTAAAAAATAAACAGTATGAAGATCCTGTAAAAAAAACTACAATTTTCCACCGCCAGAAATAAACCGTAAAAATAACACATTTTCGCTGTAAAATTACATGTCTCTTCTGTTTTTCTTGTACATTTTACAAGTTCACGTTTTTTGACCATATTTTAAAAATATATAAAAAAATTGTGATAAAACACTACAATTCTGTAAAATTACTGTTTTTTTTACATTATACAGGAAAAATAACAGAACAATTTTTGTAAATTACATGGTTTCCCCGCTTGTCTTGTAAATTTACTGTCTTTTCTGTGATTTTACAGGTTTTTTTTACCATATTTTCAAAATAAACTGAAAAAAAATCCTGTAAAGATTAAAGATTCTTTACAGGATTTTATTTTAATTTTAACAGTTTATTTTGAAAATATGGTAAAAAAAACATGTAAAATAAAAAAAATTTCTCTGTAAAATTACATGTATCTTCCGTTTTTCTTGTACATTTTACAAGTTTACATTTTTGACCATATTTTCAAAATATATGAAAAAAAATTGTGATAAAACAGTATAATTCTATAAAATTACTGTTGTTTTTTTTACATTATACAGGAAAAATAACAGAAAAAAATCTCAAATTATGCACTAACAAGCATATACAGTATATATATACGTAAGTCTGCTGCCTGTTATCTGGACAGTTCCTCAACAGAAGAAAAAATGAACGAACAAACTGATGAATGAGTTTCAGAGCTGATGAAAATAGGGTTGAGTAAAGAAAAGGACAGACATGTAGTCTTGTACACATCACGTTGATTTCTGTCATGGCTCTGCTTCCTTAGTCATGTTTTTCTTGGTCCTGTAGCAGAGCCATGACAAAGTCTTTGGTTATGTGTGGAGAGAAACATATTGTTGTCCGTTTGACAGTAATATACGTTCTCTCCAGTGTCTTGTCATTTGCCCCATTCCTCTTGTTTCCTCGTTATCTTTCCCTGAGTGTTTAATGTCTCACACCTGCCCCATGTCGTTATCCCTGTTTGTGTTTCCTATAAATACCCTCTTGTTTCTTTGTCTTGTGGTCGTGCATTGTATGTATGTGGTTGTTCTCGTGTCCTACGGTCCTTGTTCCTGTGCGGCTGTGTTTGCTGATGTTCCTCGTTTCCTCCCGTGTCTCTTGTTCCTGTTATCATTTGTTGTAGTAAGTGTTAGTTTAGTTTGTCAAGTGTTTATTCAGTCTTGTGTTTAGTCAGTCTTCGTTCTGTGCTTGTTTATTATTTCTTGTTGCTGTTTTACCCCATCGTGGGTCCTTGTTTTGTGTTGTTTAATAAATATCTTGTTTAACCCCTTCATTGCCATTGCCTGCCTGCATTTGGGTTCTTGCCGCCAAAACCCTGACAGATTTCATGTAAACAGCTGAAGTGTATGTGAACAGAATTCAACTCTCAGAAGAGAAGTGACACCCGTATTTAGATGCAGTGTGAACGTGGTCTGCTTTACAATCACGTTCAGCTGTTTTACTGCCAGTTTTCTCTCTCTCGCTCTCTTTCTTTTCATCTCTTCATTCATCCACATGATGGACAGAGTTGAGAAGGTGGAACATCTGGTCGTCTGACAGCACATGAACTATCTCTCATTCAGAGTTTGATTAAATTCTACACATCATATAACACGGATGAACGACGAGTAAATCAGCCGGTCTGGTCGTTCTTAAGGTAAATAAATATGAAATCAATTTGAAAGTGGTGTTACAGCAGGCACTTTGAGTCTAGCGTGTTATTTCTCTCCAGAGACAATGGCCGTATGCTCCGACAGCACATCAATATTTAATGATTATTATCTTTCACATCTTATGTTTATAGTTGGAAGAAAGACTACAGGTTGTTTCAGTTTGGCTGTGTATTTATGAATAAATGTGATTTGTTGTGCGTTCATGCGTGTTGTTGTCCAGACAAAGAGTCATTTGTGTCTCTGTGACTTATTGGCGATATAATGAAACAAAATACTGAACTTCACTCAAAATAGAATTTGACTCTGTTTGCTTTCATTCAATATGAAGGAAAAAAGACCATTACATGAATATCAGCCGGCTTGACTGTGGCCGTTCATCATTTGAATTAGTGATATAAAATAATGAATTGATACAATAACATGAAGAAACGTTTTCTTTTCCACATTACACAGAACATTTCTCTCTCTCTCCTGCATCTGCTCTTTAACCCTTTCATGTATGTACAAGCTTTAAAGGTACACACAGTATAAGGAGACGTCTAGACCAGTGTGTGTGTGTGTGTGTGTGTGTGTGTGTGTGTGTGTGTTTACAGGGCTGTACAGTGCGACATATATTTACATTTACGCATTTGGCAGACGCTTTTATCCAAAGTGACTTACATTGCATTACGCTATACATTTGTGTCAGAGTATGTGCAATCGCCTGGGATCCAACCCATGACCTTGGTGTTGCTATCGCCATACTCTAACCACTGAGCTACAGGAAATACATGATATATGAAAAATCGGTCTGTGCTAATACTTAATTGAATAGTGTAGCACACGTGCGACACATTTTTGAATGTGCATTAGACAGAGCCGCTTGTTTGTGTGAAGTGCGTTTGTCGTTGTGCTTGTTCGTGTGTGAGGTTAACTAATGGCGCAATTTTTCATTTATATTTAGTTTTTGCGATTAAAGCTTGTTTTCCAGCTACATTAAATCCATTTATCTAGAGCCCTATGATCTGCGTGATGTGGGAAAACGTTAAAGGAATCGCGTAAGCGGAATTCTACTATTTAAATTTTATCTGCTTGTTCTGCGTGTCTTTGAGGGAATGAGTTGCACAGTTTAACATGTTACAAGCGTGACATTTGTGGATTTGTCTGTATCTTACTACATGAACACGTGAACTTCTTCCACAAAGTTGTTCTGAGTGAGTTGTGAGTTTATTTTACAAGCGTTTCAGCGTTGAGTGAAGCCACCGTCAAACACACTGAACCTCAAGAGTCTTTGCGACACCCGTCAAAATAAAAGTCTGCTTACAGTTTTTCTCAATTGCTTAAACACATTTCTTGAAATTATGCCTCGTATTCTCAAAACAGTAAACAAAAAAATAATAACTTCTTAATTACAAACAACTCCACCTTAAACACATTATGAAAAATAAACAATTTCAAGTGCTTTTCACAAACTTTCAAAGCAAATTTCACAACAAACTTCTGTCAGTTCTCTTAGTTATGTCAGAGGTATCGGTCTTTGGTATCAGTGCATTTTTACGAGTACAAGTACATGAGCTTAGTATCAGGCCCGATGCAGATACTGGTATCGATGCATCCCTAAAATGTATAAACTGTAGTAAACACTATAGTATACTTTAATATTTACTATAGTAAGGTTAAACAAAACTAGTACCCAAGAATATTAACTATAATTAAATAATTATTATATTATAAATTAGAGATGAATGATAAACTACCGTCCATATAATAAAATTTAGGCCGATATATTAAAGCCAATAAATCATAAATCATTTCCTCTTCTTAAACTTCTTCAGCTGCACGCTGCTCACAGTTAAATCCTGTCCAGTACTGTCGTTCTGTCGTGATCATTCATAGGTACAGTGTATAGATACAGTTTTTATGAATGTGTAAATTATAGGAACAAAAGCACATTGTTTGAATGAGACTGCTGTCTGAACGCTTTCTGTCTGGAGACCTGTTAGACTCGTGGCTATTAAGAACATTGTTCTGGGTTACTCTGGAAGAACATCTTGTTTATTAAGAAACGTTTGAAGGTTAAAGAATCGTTAACTAGTGTAAAGTAGGCTTGATTTTCAGGGGTAAAAGAGAACTAATGGTGACCTTGTGTTCTGCAATGAATGTTTTCAAATAAAAGCAGTTGTCCACTTTTTGCCTTTTGTTTCAGTCTTAGGGAATTTTATATGAATATTTAGAGACTGCATATCAGCCATATATCGGTTATCGGCTTCTGATGTTAAAGAATTATCGGTTATCGTTATTGGCCAAAATTTATGTATCAGTGCATCTCTATTATAAATACTAAAGTATACTACAGTTTTTTATGGACAAATGTATTTAC
>NC_079903.1:23217807-23232807 GCF_024868665.1 Triplophysa rosa | reverse complement strand
CAGTAGTGTGCACACTAGAACAGCTTCAGTGACGGACACGAGCTGTGATCTGGCTGTGTTCTGGGGCTTTCTGTCGCTGACTTGAAATGAACGAGTGTCTCGTAGCGTGAGCTCGGCTCTACTGGCATCAAGCCCAGATGTTCCTTCTATGGCTGAGAGACAAACTGCGTTTCGCTGGACGCTCGGCGTGTGTGTGCGCGAGCCACAGATTTGCAATTCTAATGATGCATTGAACAACATGGAAAGCTAGACAGCTCTGTTTAAGGTATAAAAATAATTAATCCTGGCCCCAAAACACAAACAGGCACACGCACACACCTGTTGTATTTATACAAAACATTCTGAGATCAGACCTGATGCTGCTGCATTTAACTGATCTGAGATCAGAATCAAACCATCTATGAACCATTACTAACTTCAAGTTTACAATCAGACAGACAAAGAGTGACAGATGGACAGCTTGTGTTTTATTCATGTCAACTTACCAGCAGCAGTCTGTACTGTGAGTGACAGTGTGTGTGTGCTTGCGTCTGTGTGATGCACGTGTGTGATGCGTGTGTGTGTGCTTGCGTGTGTGTGATGCACGTGATGCACGTGTGTGATGCGTGTGTGTGTGCTTGCGTGTGTGTGATGCATGTGATGCACGTGTGTGATGCGTGTGTGTGTGCTTGCGTGTGTGTGATGCATGTGATGCACGTGTGTGATGCGTGTGTGTGATGCATGTGTGTGTGTTTGCGTGTGTGTGATGCACATGTGTGATGTGTGTGTGTGTGTGTGTGTGTGTGTGTGTGTGTGTGTGTGTGTGTGTGTGCTTGCGTGTGCTGTGTGACGTGTGCGTACGTGGTGTGATGCACGTGTGTGTGTTCATCCGTTGTGATGCGTTGTGGTGTGTGTGTGATGCGTGTGTGTGTGTGTGATGCGTGTGTGTGTGTGATGCACGTGTGTGTGTGTGATGCACGTGTGTGTGGGTGGATGCGTGTGTGATGCACGTGTGTGATGCATTTGTGCGATGCATGTGTGTTGTGTGCTTGCATGTGCGGTGTATGGTGTGTGCGTCGTGGTGTGTGTGTCGTGTGCGGATGCGTCGTGTGTGTGATATGCGTGTGGTGTGTTGCGTGTTGTGCTGGGTTGCGTGTGTGCACGTGACGTGTGATGCATGTGTAGTGATGCGTGCGTATGCGTGTGTGGATGACGTGTGTGATGCAACGAATGTCCCATGGCTGTGTGTGTGTGTGTGTGTGCGTGTGTGTGATGCACGTGTGTGTGTGCGTGTGTGTGTGTGTGTGTGTGTGTGTGTGTGTGTGTGTGTGTGTAGAAGCATAAAGCAAAGCTCACTGAATAAATTTGACTGCTCATTCACACAGTCTGAGACAGAGAGATTTGTCTCGTCTGCAATCAAAAGTCAGATCTCAATATCAACTCAAACATTTCTCATCGTTTCATGATTTCACCTCTACAATCTGCATTCATTTACACCTCCAGCCTCTTCATGTGTTACACAATTACACTCTCATTGCCTTTTTTAAAAGAAATTAGGGAAGAAAAATCAACAAGTAGATACTTACAGTATATGAAACACAAATGAGAAGTCATTATATTTCCTAAACTATGAAAGATCAACAGCTGAGCATTAACATTCTCCTGCGAGAGGGTTTATTCAGCTTTGTGTCACATCTAAAACCACTGTAATCCATGTCTCTTAATGTCTCAAAAAACAAATGCTTATTAGATATGTGATTCCACTGACCTGTCAATTGTTTGTTAGGTGTCGTGATGGAGCTTGAATCTGATTGTAGGCGTCTGGAGACTGATGATGATATGATGATGAGAAAGAGAGAAACACATTGAATGTATGTCTCAAAGCACAAATCTACTCCAACATCTTTCATGAGTGTGTGATTGAGAGAGAAACAAGATTTTATGCTTCATTTTCGTCCCGAGCACATTGATTATTACAGAAGAAAACAAGCCCAATAAAGAAGAAATATGAGGACAAGCAGGTGTGTTTAATTCTCTTCAGCTCGTGTGAGATATTTACAACCCCATCACTCATATACACCGCCGAGAGACTCTATATCCACACAATCATTCACATGATCAATTTTATTCAACACGTCCACTGTGTGTGTGTGTGTGTGTGCGCGTGTGTGTGTGTGTGCGCGTGTGTGCGTGTGTGTGTGTGTGTGTGTGTGTGTGTGTGTGTGTGTGTGTGTGTGTGGAAGAAATTAAAGCTGGAAATATTTTGGGGGAAGTTAAAGTGAACGGTCTGGTCTCAGATATTTTAACAGGCGATGGATTTCTCACAGTCTGAACTGAGAAAAAGAGCCTTGAACAACGTGACCGTCGAGCAGAAAATGAGCGAGAAGCAGAACTCATTCACCTCATATTACCTCAAAAGTCTGAAACTGTGATGACCCACAAACTGAAAACCAGCACAATCTACAGACCTGTGTTAAAAAACATGAAAGAGGAATTTAAAGTAAAGAAGAAAAAGATGTTCGGTTCTTATTGTATTATCTCCAGGTTCAAGGCTTTTCCCCCATAGTCATTTGTATTCCTATTAAAGAAGTCAATAGGGGCGAATTTTGAAGTGAAATACTCCTTTAAAGGGATACTTCACCCCAAAATGAAAATGTTGTTCCAAACCTGTACACATGTCTTTGTTCTGCTGAACACACAGGAAGATATCTGGAAGAATGTCAGATCTCACCCCCATCGACTGCCAAACAAAGAAATGTGTACAGGTTTGGGGCAACCTGAGGGTGATTAAATGATGACAGAATTTTCATTTTGGGGTGAACAACTCCTTTAAAACACGGTCCACTTGACATTTCTGACACTCTTTAAACCCAACCCAAATAAAAAACAGTATGCAGTATACTATACTACACTAAAGTATAATTGCTATAGTAAAGTAACTATACTTAGGAAAATACCAGGGAAAACTATAAAACGTTGTAACTCTGGTAAATCTGTACAAAATAATGTAGTATACTATAGTATTATAGTTGCTACAGTACGGTTAAAAACTCTGTAGTCTCAATGAATTTCATTACTGTTTACTAGGGTTGCGCGGTGTACCGGTGCTACGGTAGCATCGCGATGCTAAAGCTTCAAAATACCCGCGATGCCTCTCTATTTTTGAAACGGTAGTATCGTAGTTAATGTTGCATATGCGCATTAATATTCATTTGAACACTTACATCTGCCTTTTTGCGGTGTTTATCTCCAAAATGAATGTGTGTTTTGAATGTCTCAGACGAGTTAATGATTCAAATTGGCGATTTGAACGAGTTGGTTAAATTATTCACTAACTCAGTGGAAAATTGACGCCTCCTACTGGCCGTTTTAGTTCTGCATTTAAAGTAAGCCTAATATTTCCCTTTATAAAGACTGCTGTATCAATTAAATTTGTCCCACATTTGAATTAGTTCCTACGTGAAAAATGATATTTAAAGTGTACTTTAGTATTTACTACAGTAAACTACTAAAACTCATAGATACTAGTGTTTTTGAGTCTTATCATAGTAAACATTTAAGTATACTACAGTATTTATAGTATTTACAAATGACTAAATTTAATGTATTTGCTACCATTGATCCAATTACTACAGTTAATACAACAACACATCCTAGTGTATAATACAGTTTACTATAGTAAATATAAAATGTTTAATCTAAATCTGTGTTTTTTGTATAGATTTGAATTATATGCCACAGCATCGTGATACTACTTGGTATCGAGATACTTCAGCTGGTATAGTATCGTAAGACATGTTTCAAATAAGTGTTCAAATAAATGTTAATGCGCATATGCAACATTAACTACGGTACTACGATACTACCGTTTCAAAAATAGAGAGGCATCGCGGGTATTTTGAAGCTTTAGCATCGCGATGCTACCGTAGCAGCGGTACACCGTGCAACCCTACAGCAGATAGATAAACTGTAGTAAATACTGTAGTGTACTTCAATCTTTACTGTAGTAAGGTTCAAACAGAAATCTAGAAATGTTACTGGAGTTCACTGTATTCTACACTACAGTATTTATTCACGTGTCAACCTGCAGTATTTGTGTTGGTTTTTCCTGTCAGGGGGTGTTTTGAGGCTGTAAAGGTGGTAAAAGACAGGGAACATTGATATTTGGCCGTATGTTTTAAAAGCCCAATCTTTTCATCAAACTCACTGGACTGAGAATCACTCTGTGTGGTGACAGCAAACAGATAATTGAATGGGAAAAATGAAAAGATGAAAAATAAATTAGTTTGATGCGTCGCTGATGTTTACCTCTCTCTCTCTCTCTCTCTCTCTCTCTCTGAGGGATTTTATCAGTTCATCTCTAAAGCGTTCCGAACGGTTGCCTCAGAGGACTCATGTTTAGGCAGCAGGCAGACACTGTGTGTGTGTGTGTGTGTGTGTGTGTGTGTGTTTCTCTCTCTCTCTCTCTTTCTTTCTCTTTGCTGGAGTTCAGTGAGCCATGTGTTCACCAGAGTATGAAATCAAGTCAAGAGAAGCTCTATTCCAAAACTCACAGAGTTTCTCACCTGTCCACTTTCTGCACAGACACCTGGCCGTTAACAGCATCCAAACTTAAACACAAGCTCACGAGAGAACACAATCCCAACATCAAGATCGTTTCAGACGTCAGACATCACGCTGCTTATTTACAGTTTTTGCCCATTGCTTGAACACTATAGACACATGCTTAAACCAAAGTAACAAAACTTATTAACAATACAGTATTTATGTAATCCAGTACAGTAATAGCTGAACATGTAGCATGCAGAGAGGGACACAGGTACCTGTGTGTTTGTGTGTGGGGGGGTTCTGTACATGTAGTACTGTACTTGTGTGTTTTGAGTAATGCCAGCCATCCATGCTATGTATTTTTTTGTTGCAGAAAATCTTGGACATGGACGGAGCTGCACAGCCTCATGAATTTATTTACATTGATGAGGCTGGTTTCAACCTCAGCAAAACTAGATGACGGGGTCGTAATATAATTGGCCAAAGGGCAATTGTGCATGTCCCGGGGCAGCGCGGGGGAATCATCACATTGTGTGCCGCCATAAGCCTTCGAGGGCTACTACACCATCATGCCAAACTAGGTCCCTACAAGACGCAACATATACTCACATTTCTCGATGCACCTCATGATGCAGTTGTACAGGACAGATCGGAGCAGGACAGGCTTGTTGTTGTCTGGGACTGGTTCACCAACCATGATCAATTTGAAGTTGTATACTTGCCCCCTTACTCGCCATTTAGTGTTGCATTGAGCTTCACAGAATGCTAACCGATGAACTGAATAAAAACAGTGAAAATTAAAGACTGCAGTGTTTTATATAAAGTACACTAGTGTGTTGCTGCTAATCTGAAAGTGTATTCACATGATGCAAGTGTGATCATTTTGTCATCAGAGTGACGTTTTGATAGCAGAGTTTCAATTAGACATAAATGTGAATGGTTTATTTCCCAGTGTTGTGTCTTGTGTGCTTTAGTGTAAAGTTTTGACACAATGAGCCGAAGTTTTGCAAAAAGTGTTCAAGCAATAGACAAAAATTGTAAAGAGAAGCAGTATTATAACACTTTTTTGCAGAGGAACACAAAAGAAGATATTTTGAGAAATGTCTCGGTGGTTTTGTGTTCACACAAGGGAAGTCAGTGGAGTTCAGAGTTGTTTGATGATCAACATTCTTCAACAGTCGTGTTCTGAAAAAAAACAGACAACAAATATCATGTAGCTAAATCTACAACACAATACTCTAATAAACACAAACATACACATTGTGTATAATATTTATGAAATTATGAATATTTATGTTATTACACCGTTTCATCGGACGCGCGCGCGCCTGACCCCCGTTAACTTCCGGTTTGTGTGTTTGGCTAGTGTCTAATAATATAACTATTTATATATTTTTTATTTTTGTTAATATTAATTAATATGACTATTTTCTTGTATAATAAATGTATTAAATAAACGATTTGTTGAATTTTGTTGTATGTTCATTTTATTAAATAAACTAGATCTATTTGTTGAGTTGGTCCTGTTGTTCGGGAAACCGTATGGTACAGTGACATCTAGCGGTTGAGCTTGGTATCGCAGTCTAAATTCAAAATATTGGAGAGGTGAGTTTAGCCAAGTAGCCCAACGCTCCTCCTCGGTTTCTTTTGATTGTTATCAGAAATAATCTACAGGCGCTCTATTGTTTGTGAATGTGTACCGGAAGTTAAGGTGGGCTCACAAAAGTGCGCGTGCGCAGTAACGTATGTTGTTCAGATGAAACCGTCTATATTGTTGTGTGTATGTTTGCGTTTTACTGTGCTTGAAGGAGAAAGCACTCACAAGAGTCTCTCTCTCTCTCTCTCTGTGACACTGATGTATTGGCCTATTTCACTGCAATGTCCATCGTAATAGGACAGGATGAATGTGTGACCCAGAGATAACTGCCCAACACTGCCCGAGTCTCACTCTGTGTGTGTGTGTGTGTGTGTGTGTGTGTGTGTGTGTGTGTGTGTGTGTGTGTGTGTGTGTGTGTGTGTGTGTGTGTGTGTGTGTGTGTAGAATATTCAGAAGCACTTAGATGTGTGTGTCTGTACACAGATTGTGTGTGTTTGTGTATCTGTGTGTTCATCAGTTCATCCATTATTGTCAGGACTAAACCTTCATAAACATTAGCTTGCCGAATCGCACAAATTTGTTTTGCTTTGCGAGACTAGTTCCTTAAGTACAAATGCACTTTGTGCAAAAATAAATAAAAACCTTGCTGTTATTAACAAACAAACAAAAAACATTATCAGATAAACATCATCAATCCAAAATTATATTGTAAAACAAAATGTTCTTTCACGGTAGCAGAAAACAGCCTCATTTTCTTCATGCACAATATTATTTCCCACAGTTCTCTGCGGTGAAACGTGTTTTTCACGGGATTGGCCATCTGCTGAATGACTGAAGTTGGTGTGTTCTGCTGCGGGTTTAATTGGAGTGAAATGGGCTCGCCTGTGGTGAGAGGACAATGAGAAATGTCGAGCCGGAGCTGCCGGGTTTCCTTCACGTCTACGACTGTCCATCTGCACTCACACACACCCGCTCAGCTTCAGGGAGATGAAATCCTGTTAGAACTGATCCTGGAACAGCCTCGTCTGCCCTTATTTCCAGCCATGCCCCGGGACACACTGACAGCGAAGCAGTCCGTCAAACTTTCTGTCTTCAACAGACACGACCGTCAAATCTGGATTTGATTTGAGAGATGTCCAGCGTGACATCTGAACTTTGCTTTAATCGCCTCCAGAACTTCTCAATGAGACCCTCTCTCTCTCTCTCACACACACACATGCATGCACGCAGACGCTGCGACTCGACATGAGAGAGAAAACAGACGCCGGACCCCCTCACCCACCCACGCATACAGTTCATATACATTTAAGTGATTTTCCAGCCGTCTGCATCTCAGATTTCTCTCTCAATACAGTCAGAATTTCCTTTCAGACCAAACGAAGATTGTGTTCAAAACATGAATCACAGATTTCTCTTACACGTCAATTGAGTCTCATGTGTGTCTCAGAAATGTGTCTGTCATGAGAGTTTGAGAAGAGATGTCAGCCATGTGTCAAACTGAGCTCAGATTTCTCAAGTCTGCGATGTAAAGTCAGTATTACTGAAGATCTCAAGTAATATCAACTCAAACATTTCTCATCACATTGACTCAAATCCAGATTATTTTACCTCAACAATCTACATTCATCAACATTCTCCTCTAAGAGACATCAACTGATGAATCTCATTTAAATGTGTGAGGGTCAAATGTTTCAACAAAGATTTCCTCATTACCATAATCTAAAGATCGTTACTGTAATGTTGAAAGACAACAACATTATGTAAATGATAAAGCAAATTATTAAAGTATTAAAGTCATGTTACTGATTTTAAATAATGAAAACATGATTCTCTGAAGAGTTTGATTCAAAGATTCATCGATCTGTGAGAGTTTTGATCTGCTTCAGATAATGCTCGAGCTTAAAGTGACAGTTCACACAAAAATCATTTTCTTCATTTATTCATCCTCGTGTCACGTCATGAGTTTCTTTCTTCTGCAGAACACGACAGAAGATATTTAGAAGAATGTCGATTGTCAAACAACACCGAACTCCATTGTACGGAAGCCGCTAGGTGTCACCGCGCTGCAACGGAAGAAAACACATGCAAACCGAAAAAACACCAGCAAATTCAGAAAGCATCTTCATTAGTTTGGCAACACATGCCCTGCAAATTCTCGCAACACAAACAAATACAGAAACGCTCTGCAAGTACCACAAACGACAACGGAAGTGTTTCTGGTGGACTCAAAAAACTGATGCACCATGGTTGGGTGTCATTTCTGTGAGCTTCCAATCCGGCTGTGAGCCGATAACAGACAGGTGTGTGTGTGTGTGTGTGTGTGTGCGTGTGTGTGTGTGTGTGTGTGTGTGTGTGTGTGTGTTCTCCTTCCCGTACACTTCAGTTCATTACAGTGAATCTAAATCTCTTCTAATGGAGCTTAAAGACTTCAGGATTCAGCTCTCCAGATCTGTCCATCCATAAATCCCTCTCTTCATTTATCTCTCCATCTTTCTCTCCTGCCAAACACACACACTTTCTTCACTAATAAATCCATCCCATAAACACTCACACGTCCACTTCAGCTGTGATACAGACATCTTGACCAACAGGAAGATGTTTCTTCAGACTGAGGAGTTGAGTTTTAAAGACGATTCCAAACATCACAGACTCTCAGACTGGATCTCAAATGGGAGTCTGGTGGGACAGACACAGAATTAGGATGGAGAGAAGAGAAGAGGTGAAAGGTCAAAGATCAAACGCCCCTGGTTTGTAAATCCATTAGCTGTGGAAACGGACAAGTGACAGAAGATATCAGAGAATTCCCAAACAAATGAGCAAAAGATAAAACATTTAACATCACAACATTCACTAAAAAGTAGATGTTGTTAGTGTACTTGTGTACTTTGTGTTTTGTGAAGCGTGTGTGTGTGTGTGTGTGTGTGTGTGTGTGTGTAGGCAATGTGTTGACTCTGATAAGCTCAGAATGCTTTCCTCTCTCGGCCTCTGGCTTTACTCCAACCCTTCCATCCACACACACGCACACACGCACACACACACACACACACACACACACGCACACACACACACGCACACACACACAATAAACACACACACACACACACACGCACGCAAACACATGTTGGGTTTCCATGTTTTATGGGGACATTCCATAGACACAATGGTGTTTATACTGTACAAACTGTGTATCATATTCCCTCCCCCTAACCCTAACAATCACACACAACTGTCTGCTCTTTTACATTTTCACTAAAGTTCATTCTGTATGATTTATAAGCTTGTTTCCTCATGGGGACCAAAACATGTCCCCACAAGGACAAGGGTTTTGGATATTGCCATCTTTGTGGGGACATTTCCCCCTTCCCACACACACACACACACAATCTCATTTGCCACTTGTCTAGGAGTCTGTCTGTATACACACAACACATGTCTAACAAACACTTGTTTTGTCTCTTTTGGGTGGACAAACACGCACACACACACACACACACACACAAGCACGCACAGCACACACACACACACACACACTTCCACCTGAGATGTGAGTTCTGGTCTCATTTCACCTGCTTCACTTCTCCCCAACCAGAGATCATCAGAGAACTGAAGTTCTTATCAGAGGAAGAAATACACGATGTGTACATGATATTATTTAACATTAGCATGTGTGTGTTTTGATTTTAAATAAAAAAGTAGTATTAAACACACACACACACCTACACACACAGAGCACACTGAACTCAATCTCTGAAATCTACACCTGTGAATCAACAAACCTGTCAGACACAGTGTGTGTTACTCAGCCAGCGACTCTTCACATTCATAAATTAGACAAACCCTCACGTCTCCGTGTGTGTGTGTGTGTGTGTGTTTAGACTCTCCTCATCCTGTTCAGGTTCTTTATAGTCTCATAAAGTCCCAACTCTTAAAAAAAGAGGGTTGTGTTCAATTCTGTTTACAGCCGATGTTAACATCTGTGTCGTCTCATCCAGTCGCACGAGTTCAGCGTTACATAAACACTCTGTGATCACATCACAACACACAAGTGTTCATGTTGAAACATCATGAAGATTATAATCACATAACACACAATCACTCACAATAAGAGGTTCACAAATCAACGCAAACACACACACACACACACACACACACACACACACGCACACACACACACACACACGCACACACACACACACACACACACACACACACAGACCTCTGCTAAAAGGACTGAAAAGGTCAACAGGACGGACTTTAAGTAGCAGTAGTTCTTGTGTATAAAAAATTGAAAAATAAACAAATCAACATTCTGTCATCATTTATTCTCTCTCGGGTTTGTAAACCTGTATGTGAGTCTTTCTTCGGTAGAACACAAGAGAAGATATTTTGATAAATGTGTTCATACAATGGAAGTCAATGGAGTTCAGTGTTGTTTGATGATCAACATTCTTCAAAATATCTTCTGTTGTCTTCTGCTGATGAAAGAAAATCAAACAGGGTTGACATGACATGAGAATGATGACAGAATTTTCATTTTTGGGTGAACGGTCTCTTTAATGTTAATTAAATGGATTTAATCTGTTACTCTGGATTTATACGAGCTAAATATTGTTACGTGTGATTTGTTGTGTAGCTGTGGCTGTGTGCAGATGTTACCACATAAACATCACAGTGAGGAGTTATGATGCTGAAGGGTAGAGAATGTTAATGACAGACAGACAGACAGACAGACGCGTCTCCTGCTGAGCGTGAGACTGCTGGAGGTGTATGGGAGTAGAACAGGAGGAGGTGTGTGAGATTTAATGTCTTCAGCATATGGAGGTGCTTTATAAATCTATCAGAGAGAGAAATCTGAGCTGTGAAGGGTCATACCGGGAGTTTATTTAACTCTCTCACACACACACACGCACACACACACACGGGCACGGGCACACACACACACACACGCACGCACACACACACATGTTGTGTTTCCATGTTTTATGGGGACATTCCATAGACACAATGGTGTTTATACTGTACAAACTGTATCTCATATTCCCTCCCCCTAACCCTAACAATCACACACAACTGTCTGCTCTTTTACATTTTCACTAAAGTTCATTCTGTATGATTTATAAGCTTGTTTCCTCATGGGGACCAAAACATGTCCCCACAAGGACAAGGGTTTTGGATATTGCCTTCTTTGTGGGGACATTTTGTCCCCATACCGTAGGGTTTACCCTCGTCCCCCCCCCCACCCCCCCCCCCCCCCCCCCCCCCCCCCCCCCCCCCCCCCCCACACACACACACACACACGCATGAAAGTCATTGTTGCTGTATGTAAATGGTGATTTAAACGAGTGTGAATGAATGTGAGGTTTAATTGAGGTTTAGAGAGAGCTGAACTCAATTCTGTCTCTCTGTGTTTCTCTGCTCTGTTGAGTTTTATATGACAGCATCATTTTCTGCTCGGCCTGGAGAACAAACAGAGAGTCATTACAGTGTCAGCTGTCATCCATCAGAGCACATCCACCACACCGACTCTATACACACCATCTGCTCGACACAACTCTACACCGTGTGTAATCTATAAAGATACTGTATGCAGTCTTTTCTATTCCACCTCAATCTACCTGTTCTATTCAATGGGGTATATGCACACGGAGCGATGACGTCCTTCCGCTAAAATCTCGGTTACATCCGGCGCCGTAGGGAACAATGGCGTTTCACTTAAGGATGCACATAGGATTACGATAAACAACATGAGTCTACGTATTCAAACACTTCGCCATACGTCGACGACCAAAAAGGAGAAGCACTTCAGGCGATCCGTTTCCAACGTATACCAACAAATATGAAAAAAGCCAAGTGAACTTTTGCACTTACTAGAGGCATGATCACAGAGGCACTTAACAACGCTCACCCGCAGTGCTGACGGTTCGCCGAAATTTGAACCTTTTCTTACTAAAAACATCCTCTTAAAGGGAAGTGACCTAGCCGGCAGCGATTTTAGTGGATGTACATCATCGCCCCGCGTGCATATACCCTATTTCACACTCCTCAGCTATCCTCGATCTACTCTTGTGTATTTAACACTGTTTCTTCCATCACACTCTGTCTCCTGTTTCACAGACTTACACACATCAACACACAATCTGACACGCAGAAGACAGAGAATCTGTGTGTAATATTGGTCATGATGAATGGGTTTATGGCATGAGGCTGACAGGACGAGCCCGGCGCTCATAACTGTGCCCGAGGCGAGGTTGAGATGTTTATTCATGTCAGAAAGTATGTTTAGCTGAAATCACGGAACGCTCAAGAATACGTCTGAATGGAAAAGTCATAAAGGAAGGAAAATGTCGAAAGAGGAAAATAAACACGCTGTGCTGGAGTGTTATCATGCTTCAGTGTGACCGCTGTCTCACAGTTCACGTACATTCCTTACAGAAAATGCAAATGTTGTTGTTTGTTTCTCAAAGAATCAAATGGAAAGTGATATCCGTTCATTCAGACAGACAGCAGCCATGTCTGAGGTTCATCTCTACCTGCAGGCTTTCCCATTCACGCTAAACTCAATGACACAGTGCTGAATAAATCAATACAACAACCTTAGTTCCCTATCAAAAGCGGGAACGAGATGCTGCGTTTCAAACGCTATGGGAGAACGTTCTTTGTTCGACCGGTTGTGAAGCACGTGTGTCAAACACGCCAAAAATTGGCTTTAAATAACCTCGGCAGGTGACGTGGCTAATTACCCCCGCACCTGCAGGTTATAAATACGCGTGAAAGCGGACGCGTCTTCAGGTGTTCTTTGTCTTCAAGGACCGCTTTGTGTGTGTGCATGTGTCTATGATGTGAGGGAGAAGTCTCCCTCTTGTCTTGCGTTTTTCTAAAAGAAAAATAAATATAGAAAGTAGACTTATAGTGACTAAGCACCCTCGTTACTTAGCCTTTATATATAATAAGTATAATCATGTCTGACTCAGATCGGAGATGTGTGCCTCCTTGTGAGAGGCTCCTCTCCGATCTTGATAAGCATGAATTTTGCTTTGAGTGCTTGGGGGCTGACCATGCTGCCCTGGGGCTTGAGGGAGAGTGCGAACTCTGTGATGTTCTCGGCATCCGAGTTCTCCGTGCTCGGCTCTCTTTCTTTAAGAAGGGCCGAGCCGCCTCTTCCTCGTCCTGGGGTTCACGTGCGCCGGCGCTTCTTCGGATTGGGTGGAGGACAAGGCATCCCTTGCTTCTGCGGGGTTGGATAGCGCCGTCTCGGGACGTTCCTCTCGCGACAACGCGGCATGTGAGGAGCTTTTCGGGGCAGTGACTAAGGCAGTCGACTGCCTCAAGCTTGACTGGCCGCAGGAGCAAGAGGCCCCCAGAGGCTCAAAGCTAGTGACAGATATCTGTCGGGTGGCCGGGGGGAGGAGCCACAACATCGCGCTCTCCCCTTTTTCGAGGATCTCCACAGCGAATTATCTCGCTCGTGGCAGAAGCCTTATTCCTCCCGTGTGTTCGTGCCATCGACGTCGATTTATTTGACTATCGTTGGCGTGAAACCACGGTGGTATACGACGGTGCCCCGTGTGGAAGAGACGCTGGCGAGCTATCTCTCCCCTGGGACATCACCGTGCCTGAAAAAGCCTTCTCTCCCCACCAAGCCTTGCAGGATTACATCTGCGCTGGTGGGGAAGGCTTTTCAGGCAGCGGGTCAGGCTGGTGCTGCCCTGCACACCATGGCGGTTTTGCAGGCATACCAGGCTGACCTGCTGGATGATGTGAACACTGACGGGGTGATTGATGAGACAGCGTTTGCAGAGCTACGCCGGGCCACAGATTTGTCTCTCTGTGCTACCAAGCAGACGGCCCGTGCCATCGGCCGTTCTATGGCTGCACTGGTCACCACGGAGAGGCATCTGTGGCTAAACCTCACGGGCATCAAGGACAGGGACCGGGCCTTCTTCCTTGATGCCCCGATCTTGCCTTCCGGACTGGTCTCATGGCGGCGGCTTCCACAGTGATACCTCTGGGCCTCCTGCACATGAGACCGTTTCAGTTGTGGCTCAAAGCCAGGGGTTTCATCCAAGGGCCAACCCCCAGAGGCAGACAAGGGTGACGCGCCAGGGGCTTCGCACCCTTTCTATGTGGTTCAGACCTCGGTTTCTGACTTTAGGTCCCACTCTCGGTCCGTGTTGTCCTCACAAGATGCTAACGACAGACGCTTCCCTCACGGGCTGGGGCGTGGTCTTAGATGGCCATCCAGCCCAGGGGGTCTGGAGAGGTCAACTTCTCGATTGGCACATCAATTGCCTCGAGATGATGGCTGTATTTCGGGCTCTGAAATACTTCCTCCGGGAGTTACGAGGCTACCATGTCCTATTGCGGGTGGACAACACTTCAGTAGTCTCGTACATAAATCACCAGGGCGGTCTGCGGTCGTGCCACCTGTACAAATTGGCCCAGGAGATCCTGCCTTGGGCAGAGGGCAAATTCCTGTCCCTCAGAGTAATTCACATCCCGGGGCATATGAATGTGGGAGCAAACTTGCTGTCCAGACAAGCTGTGATGAACGGGGATTGGAAACTCCACCCCGAGATAGTCAGACAAATCTGGGAAAGATTTTACGAAGCAGAGGTGGACCTCTTTGCTACGCAGGAGACAGCGCAATGTCCCCTCTACTTCTCTCTGACTCATCCAGCTCCTCTGGGTCTGGACGCGATGGCCCATACATGGCCCAGACTGCATCTTTAAGCATATCCTCCGATAGCTCTGCACCCGAGAGTCCTGGCGAAGGTCCATCAACAGGGGTCTCGCCTCCTATTGGTAGCTCCCCGTTGGCCAACCAGAGTCTGGTTCTTGGACCTAGTAACCCTCCTCGACAACTCGCCATGGGCGAT
>NC_079903.1:23150307-23212807 GCF_024868665.1 Triplophysa rosa | reverse complement strand
CACCGGTAGGTTACGTGGAGACACTTTAGGGAGATTCACTTTTGGCTCACCGCTTGGGAACAGTACAGTTGATTACATGGTAACAGACATAGATCCTTCATCTCTCAGATCATTCACTGTTAGAGAACTAACCCCGCTATCTGATCACAGTCAAATTGCTCTTCATCTCAGATGAAGACAGAAAATAACATTAACACAGAGCCCAGTGAGCTGTACAATATCAGAAACCCATACAGATGGATTGAAAACAGCGCAGAAGAATATCAGAAAGCACTTAGCAGTCAAAAAATAAACGCTGTTAGATAACTTTCTAAAGAACACCTATGATCACACTAAAGGCGGCGTCAATCTTGCCGTAAAAGATATAAATTTCATATTTGAAAAATCAGCAAAACAATCACAATTAAAAACAAAAACAACAAAAACTGGTTCGATCATGACTGTCAAACCTTTGGCAAAAGACTAAGAACACAGAGAACCAAATAATGCAGAGATTCCACTTCTTAACTGTGAAACATTAAACAACACAAACATACACTCAGAACCAAAAGAGCCCTTTACACCCCAAAACAGCTGACTATAATCCAGAAGTCAGTCAATACAAATCAATTCATCACATCAGCACCCGGGTCGCCCTGCACTCCCTCCACAGTGCCATGACAACTGCATCTATCGCCATGATGATAATGATGACCTGACCCGAGGAGTGTGCTGGAGGAGTGTGAAGGATGCCTAATCATTTTATCATTATATTTCATCCCTCTTTCCATGTACCCATCTGAAACATACAAACGCACGCATGCACACAAACACACATTACACACACTCACAACGCACGCAGACACAAACACACAAGTATGCACGCACACATTACACACAAACGCACGCACACAAAAACACATTACACACATGCATGCACAAAAACGTCTTGGTTATGGATGTAACCTCAGTTCCCTGATGGAGGGAACGAGACGTTGTGTCGAACCGACAGATGGGGTTTGCCTTGAGAACCTATCAACTTCTGACTATTTGGAAAAGGCCAATGAAATTGGCGAATGAAATTTGCATGCCGGACTCCGCCCTGGATATCCGGGTATAAAAGGAAGACGGCGTGCTCATTCATTCTCCTTTTGGGCTGAGGAGCCTGAGAGCATCCCTCGACCACTGCGGTGGGTGGCCAGCGTTGTGGCATAAAGGACACAACATCTCGTTCCCTCCATCAGGGAACTGAGGTTACATACGTAACCAAGACGTTCCCTTTCTGTCGGTCTCTCAACGTTGTGTCAAACCGACAGATGGGGTTCCTCTGGAAAACGCCACAGCGCTGTGCCGCGTCACAATCTCTAGCGAGGCGACGCTGACTGGCCTAGGCGTGTCAGACGTGAGCGCCATCGCGAAATTTGTGACCATCCAGTGGAGAGATAGGGGGTCCCAGAGCTTTTACACGAAAGGTGGGAAGCCCCCTACCACCGGCCGTCACAGGCGGAGGCCTTGTTTCTCTAACAGCGAGTAGCCGCCCGACACCGTAAGGGCCACTGGGTAAGCATTATTCCCCCTTGGGGGAAAAACACTGCAGAGACCACTTCCCGCTGTAGGGAGGAGATTAGTGGAGACACCAACATGGTCTCACCATCAGGGGAGAACTCATGGGAAAATATGCGGACTGTAGGAGTTAACCGCAAGGTGGAAGTCCACCTAGGGAGGTCATGGGTTGCCGAGGCGGGAACCACTCATGAGAATACATCAGACGGAACCACCCAGTGGGGGTAACCATGTCTGGAGCACTAGGTCTGGTTAGAGCTATGTGGTAGATAACTCAACTGTTACCCGGCCTAAGGGGGCAGGGCTGCTCTGCTCATCCCGGTCCCCAGGAGGGTGCTTAGTGATGGATGGAATGCCTATTCTTCACCCAGTGGGGGGAAGAAGGGAGGCAGAATTAGCGCACTGACCCACCTAGAGGGGAAGGGGGGAAGACGCTTTCGCAGGCGTACGCCCTACCGGTCGCCGTCTCTTACCTGTTGCCCTGCAAGACACGGGCTGACACCGGTTCGACATGGAGGTTATAGAACCTCGCGAAGGTGTTGGGCGTAGCCCAACCCGCAGCTCTGCAGATGTCTGCCAGAGAGGCGCCCTGAGCCAGTGCCCACGAGGAGGCCATACCCCGGGTGGAGTGTGCCCTCACTGCCAACTAGCACGGGCGATCTTGAGACCAGCACGCTGTAGCGATGGCGTCCACGATCCAGTGCGCCAGTCTCTGTTTGGAGACAGCCCTCCCCTTCTGCTGACCTCCAAAACAGAAAAAGAGCTGCTCAGAGCTTCTGAAGCTCTGCATGCGGTCCGAGTAGAAGCACAATGCGCGTACTGGACACAACACGGATGGAGTTGGGTCTTCCTCCCCAGTGTGGAGCGCCTGCAAGTTCACCACCTGGTCCCGAAAAGGAGTGGTGGGAACTTTGGGCACGTATCCAGGCCGTGGTCTCAGGATCACGTGAGATTCTCCAGGCCCGAATTCTAGGCACTCTGTGGACACAGAGAATGCTTGTAGGTCCCCTACCCTCTTGATTGAGGCGAGCGCCAACAGGAGAGCAGTCTTCATCGTCAGATGAGAAAGAGAGGTGTCCCAGGGGCTCGAAGGGGGGCCTCTGGAGGCCCGCCAGGACCACTTCAAGGTCCCAAGAGGGTACAGAGTGCAGATGAGGCGGATTCAGCCTTCTCGCGCCACTAAGGCACCTAATGACCAGGTCGTGCTGTCCTAGAGACTTGCCAGCAACTGGTCCGTGATGTGCGGCGATAGCAGCAACATACACTTTCAGTGTGGAAGGGGAGAGATTACTCTCAAGTCTCTCTTGTAGGAAGGACAGCACGTACCCAATCGAGCATCTCTGTGGGTCTTCTCCTCGAGAAGAACACCAGGACAAGAAGAGGTGCCACTTCAAGGCGTACAGCCGCCTAGTGGCAGGGGCCCTAGCCTGAGTCTCAACCACCGCAGGGGGTAGGCCACTCAGGATCTCCTCGTCCCGTCCAGGAGTCAGACATGGAGGTTCCAGAGGTCTGGTCTCGGGTGCCACAACGTGCCCTTCCCCTGCGAAAGAAGGTCCTTCGTCAGGGGAATCGGCCAGGGAGGAGTTGTTGTCAGAAGCATCAGCTCTGAGAACCAAGTGCGATTGGGCCAGTAGGGTGCAACCAGTATCACTTGATGCTCCTCTTCCCTGACCCTGCACAGCACCTGTGCAATGAGGCTCACTGGGGGGAAGGCGTACTTCCACTTGTCCCGCGGCCAGCTGTGCACTAAGGCATCCGTGCCGAGGGGACCCTCGGT
This sequence comes from Triplophysa rosa, assembly GCF_024868665.1. NCBI lineage: Eukaryota > Metazoa > Chordata > Actinopteri > Cypriniformes > Nemacheilidae > Triplophysa > Triplophysa rosa. Next base: position 23,209,488 of record NC_079903.1, on the reverse strand, counting down.
CAGGGAGTACCAAAGCGGGCAATGGGTGGAGTACGGGGAGGCAACAGGTCCACCTGCGCCTGGCCGAACTGCTCCCATATGAGCCGGACTGCGTGGGGATGGAGTCGCCACTCTCCGCAAGGCGTCGACTGACGAGAGAGCGCGTCGGCTGTCTGATTCAGGACGCCCCGGATGTATGTGGCCCGCAAGGACGTTGTCACCTGCTGACTCCAGAGGAGGAGGCATCGGGCAAGTTGTGTTAGCTGCCGTGAGCGTATGCCACCCTGGCGATTGATGTACGCTACGGAAGTTGTGCTGTCCGACCGGACCAGCACGTGCTTGCCCTGCACGAGGGGCTGCAGCCTCCTCAGTGCAAGTAGCACAGCCAACAACTCTAGGCAGTTGATGTGCCAATGCAGGCGGGAGCAAACATTATATATTTATTCATTTATATCCATTGCCCATTTCATTTTTTTACACAGACTTTATATTTTACAGTGCTTAAAAATAATTGATCTTAAAAACAACACAGACACACAAAAGAGTGTCTTTTCATCCGTCCGTCCGTCTGGAGGTATATCCCAGTGTCTGTAAGTTGTGTGTGCGTTTGTGCGCTTTTGTTAGGAACAATGTAAAGCAAGGCACATGTGGACAAACACAAAGCACTTTGGTCAATAAAAAGACGCGGCGGTACAAACAGCATAAAAACTCAGTGGTAGTTTACAGTTTAGAAACAGTTTAGGTTGGTTTCTTCCGGGTCGTCCACCTGAGCAGAGTTTTCAGTGGGTTTGCCTGTGGACAGGGTAGAGTCCAGGAGTCAGTCCTTCCCTTACGAAAATTTACCATGGTTTTCAAAAACATGGTTACTGTAGTAAAACAATGGTTATCACAAAATAACCATGGTTTTGAAAACCATGTTTTTAGTAAAAACCATAGTAAACGATGGTTACTGTAGTAAAACCAAGTAATCAATGCACCAAAAAATCATGGTTACGACACTTGTACCACAAAAAAAACATGGTTAATTTTCGTAAGCGTGAGGCGGGGTGTCATCATAGAAACCCAGCAGCAGAGTGTTGGGTCTCATACCAAATAAATTGAAACGGTAAAAAGAAATCCCTAATAAAACCACCAAACCGTCTCTGATCAGTCGTGAATCATCTCACACAGAACCCACAAACGCACCAAATCCATTGAAACTTTACAACACCATTCACCGCTTTAATCTATTGAGATTCTTGATTTAACACAGTTACGTTACATACACCTTGATCTCGTTTCTTCAGGTGTAAACCGGCATTGTTGCATGTCCTGATATTAAACAAACAACTGATCGTGAGTTTTAAACAGTGCTTTACTAACAGTACATCATTAAAGAAAACATATTCAATGTTACTGTACCTCACTGCCAAAGAATCATGAATTTACCATCACTGCTCAAAGAAACCAAACACGTGCTTATGCCTCATTTTCATATGATAAACTCCATTTTATTTCATAAATTTATATTCTAATTTAATTGAGGACTGCCCCCCAGCTTTAGAGAAGAAACTTATTACACAATAAAAACATGACTTTTGCAATGTAATGTAATGTAATGGCAATGTAAATGTTTGTTTTTAATGTATGTCTTTTGTTATATGTTGGCAATATAGTAAGAACACGCAATCATGCCAATAAAGTATCTTGAAATGAAAAAAGGAGAGAGAGAGAGAGGGAGAGCGAGAGAAAGGGAGGGAGAGGGAGAGGGAGAGAGAGGGAGAGGGAGAGAGAGAGAGAGAGAGAGAGAGAGAGAGAGAGAGAGAGAGAGAGAGAGAGAGAGAGAGAGAGAGAGAGAGAGAGAGAGAGAGACAGAGACAGAGACAGAGANTGTGTTCAATGATTCTGAGCTAGACATCAAAATCAGGAACAGACACGAGTGCGATTGAACATGTAAACATTTCATCAGACACGCTAAAGAAAACCACAAAATACCCATTCAAAGTAAATGACTAAAGGAATGACTGTTTCCCATTGATCTGAGGGGTTCATGTTGTTCAGAATAGGCTCATAATACAGTCTTTCCGGTGATGTCAGTGGTGTTTCTGCAGATGTAAAAAGCACTTATAATGTGAAAAACCTTTTGTTGCTTGTGCATGCTGGTTTAAAACAAAAGGGAATGACATGAAGTGAAATGACTTGAAATTGTTCTTTATTGCTTCTTGAACAATACAATTTGTACTGTAGTTGAGTACTGTTGAACCTGAATACTTGTGGCTCTTACTCAGTTTTTGAGCTTTGAAAATTGTATTATCATTAAAAATTCATAATTAATTTTATTCTTCAGATTTCATGTAGACCTTTAAAGTACAAAGTATTTGTTCGCATGTCATTTTTTGTACAGATGTTTCTGTAGCCCAAGTGGTCGGGCATAGCGTTTGTCATTTTAATTTTTACGGCATTGTTTGATTTTATAGAGAAGGCACAAACTAATGAAAAACTAATTAGAGATTTTTAATATTACTTTTTTGTTTCATGAGTTGCGTAATTGTGCAGTTCAGATTTAGCTAAAAACTTCATAATATGTTGTTTACTGCCAGGTTCCACTATCACCAATTACCTATAGACCACTTTGCAAGAAGTAAACATCACTGGTCCAAGAGTACTTCCTGTCCCAATGTATTAAAACTTCAGCATTTAAAACTTAAATGAAATGTGAAACAAATATCTTTAAAACCTCATTGTATATGTAAAGTATAAAAACAACTATAAAACAATAAGTGGTTCTGGACCAGTGTTGTTGAATGTTGGGGTATGTTGTCCCAAAAGCATACATTACATTCAAAAAACTGTACACATTTTCTTTGGGACACAATGAAAATAAGAATGGAAACGTTCAATGGCTTTTTAAAAAACACATTAAAAATGATGTGATCAATAAGTTAAAATTACTTAATTTGATCAATTATAGCAACTCATCACTAGTAAAAATTCCAAATATTATGAATTGTACTGTACAGCCAATTCGATTATACTTTAATTATTAGGACAACAACATTACATTTTTACAGTGTAAAGTATGTATATATAAATAAATTGGCTATACTAACCCTGAGAAATAATTAATGGAGAAAGTTTACCAACTAGCCCCGGTCTTTCCTACACGGTCAGAAAATATGGTCTAAAAATGTTTCCAAGCCTTCACTGAGGTGCAAAAAAGTATACATTTGCACCTAAAGAGTCTACATTAGTATCTCAGGTACATATTGGTTGCAAAAAGGACATTTTAGTACCTCAAATCAGTACCAAATGTATACAGTATCTGGTACATATTGAGACCTTTTTAATGAATACCATCCTAGTGACGGAGTACATTTTTAACCATTTTTTGACAGTATATATTTTGTCCAGCAGGTTGTGTTTGTGTTTGCAAGCAAACTGAATTGTGCTCTCAATTACATCCTAGCTAAAATTCGTGCCAACCTTTAAACAATAAACTGAAAAAACAACTGAAAAAAAAACAATAAATCAGTGACATGAAACACGAGAGCTGGCATACCTCACAGTTTGAAATTCTCTTCATAGCACCTTGAGTTCCCTGTGTGTATAATGCATAGCTGGCATATGTAACCAACAACTACTGTACTGTAATTGCTTCCACTTGTCACTTTACTATTACGCTGCTGTAGATCAGACCTCTGGTTTGCTTTATTGCTCTAAGTACATCCCCACACAACCACCTCAATGTATGAAACACGACGGCATTATGATGGATTGTGCTGCAAAACTTCCCCATATGCAAACTCTCAGCTCGACCCTTGATCCTCTGCTGGGAATGCATTTCTCCACTCCCAGAACAAGAGTTATATCTTGACTTTTACTCTTTATATATAGTGAAGACAATGCGAATGGTGCTTGCTTGTACTAAAAAGATGTGGGGGTTGGCATATTTTGTACGAAGTTAGGTGGTGGCAAGGTGTTTATTAGTGTATTGCTATGCGGTTGCTAAGGTGTACTGAATTGTTGCTTTGTTGGCATCTGAGAGCAGTGTTGGGTAAGTTACTCTCAAAAAGTAATTAATTACTAGTTACTAATTACATATTCAATAGCGTAATTAGATTACTGTACAAATTACTCTCTCCAAAAAGTGTTTAGTTACTTATTACTACTTACTTTCTATATCCTACATCAACCTTGATTAGTTAAGTGATTCAAGGATAGGCATGAAAGGGCTCTTTTAATTCATTCAAATAAATAATATTAAACTACATAAAGTACTCTTATTAACTGACCAAAGTATTACAAATGTGAGAATTATACATTAAAGCACAGATTTTAAAATTAGACTCTGAATTTTGATGTCAATTCCACGATTGCACACATATATTACACAAAGTATTTAGTTTAATTACATCAAAAGTAACTGTAATAAAATTACAGGAAAATTGAGTAATCCCTTACTTTACTTTTTCAAGGAAAAAGTAATTAAATTACAGTAACTAATTACTTAGTAACTAGTTACACCCAACACTGTCAGAGAATCACTCTAAAAAAATGGTGCTATGTAGCACTACAAGTGGTTCTTGGCTCGTAATCATAGGGGAACCACTTTAAGTGCTATATAGAACCATATCTTGGTGCTTCAGTAGTTCTTCAGAGGTTCTTTGGGATGACTGAGGTGCTATAAAGCACCGTTTACGTATAATGAACCTGTTAAGCCCCTGTATGGTTCTTCAGCGGTTCTATAGAGCACCTCAATCATCCCAAAGAACCTCAGAAGAACCACTGAAGCACCAAGATATGGTTCTTTATAGCACTTAAAGTGGTTCCCCTATGATTATGAGCCAAGAACCACTTTTAGTTCTATATATATACACACTGCACAGACTTTACTGATAATAAAATGTTAGTCTAAAGTTCGGCCTTTGGGGTTAAGAGTTTGCTCAGACCCCTAACACTGACTATGACTATATTTCAAAGCAAATATGTTGTTCATAGTTTTATTTACAAATGGGTTAAACTTTGAATTACAACCCCCTTTGCAGTTGTCCTGCCATGTTTCTCTTTTGTATCTCCTGTCTTTGTCCTCATGTGACCTCTTGCTTTAACGTCATGTTTTCTGACCTTGTCCAGTATTTGACTGTCATTTCTTACTGTTATTCTTTGATAAAACTGTTCCCTGCTCCCGAGTCAGATTCCCGATCCACCCATCTTCCTCTTTTTAGCAGACCAGGCGATTGATAAATGATGGAAGTAGAGTTGCCTGTCCAGCTGGTTTTGGTCCAGATGGAATTAAACAGCTGAAGAACATGGCATTTGCAGTCTGGAGGTAATGACTTTTAGTTTGCCCTGACAGTGCCCAGATCGAAGGCAGTGATAAAACCCTGCTGGCGAGAAGTGACTTCTTCATCTGTCGGTTGGATTTTTTTCTCTCGGCACCATTCTACGTCAACTTTTTTTACCTTTACTGAGGAACTTTGTCAATTAAAATGTAATGGGTTGTGTAGTTTGTTCTCAGCTTTGTATATCTGCTGGAATTTCAACTGGAGACAAATGTGAGATGAGATTAAAACTCCGAAGTCTCAATTTGCTTTCATTTTAATCTCATCGCTGTCTCGATTTTCTTTCTTTCTGGTTGAGAACCATGCATACGTGTTGCGTACATAAATGTGTTGCTGTTTATGAAGTGCAGTAAAACGTTGGCATCTCTCCTCACAGCCCTCCTGGGTATGTGGTGTCTGTAAATGAGCGAATAAATAAAAACATGCTTTTATTCTCGCTCTGACACAGAACAACCCCTAAGGTCTGTTTAGTGTTGGCTCGTATTATGGGAGAGAATTTGGGGAGACTGTCTATTTCGGGTTTGCGGTCAGTAATATCAGTGACTGGTAACTTTAAGATGTTATGCTTTGGTTTTGTTTCCCCATGGCTTCTTTTTCCACACGGTCCCTTACGTGATTTACTTTATTTCATGATACAATGACTTTTAACGGGCAGTTAAAAAAAAGATACTTCCCAGGGGACTGTTATAGCTCAGAGGTCGATCGTTCATCGTTAAGGAGACGTCAGATTTTTATCCAATTTTTTCTTACAAGACATAAAGATGGGCAAGGATGAGACAATTGGTGACATGCAGTAAAATCTTAAAATGCTAGTCTATTTAATATAATGTGAAAAATATAAAAGTTGATAAGAAATGTTTGTGTTGTCGTATAGAAAATATCAGACCTTTGATAGCAAGCTTTGTTGTCTTGGGGAATCTGAGCAAAGTTTGTGACATTGTTGAAGTTATTAAGGGCTTTTTTAATACAGAAGTGAAAAAGTTGTTTGCAACCCATTTTATGAAGTTTATTTAACTAAGTTTGGGAGGAGCATTATAATGTAAACCAACCAATCAGCGTGGAGAAGACGCTATATTAAGCCATCCCTCGCCTCTGTCTTGTGACAGTCTTTGCAGCATCCCTCCTCCACCCCATCACCTCACTCTCTACTGGCATCTATCCCAGTTAAAGAGGGGGGTTGTGAATGGCGACTCTGGAAGTTAAGATGACTGAGGGCCTTGCACTGGTTGTGAATGGCGACTCTTGAAGTTATGTCGACTGAGTGCCTTGCAGTGGTTGCGAATGGCGAACTTAAATGACTGGGGACCTTGCAGTGGTTGTGAAGGGTGACTCAATAAAAGTCAATGGTGACTTAGTGAGTTTGCAATGGATGTGAAAAATGAATTCAATGGAAGTGAATGGTGACTGAGGGCCTTGCAGTTGTTGCGAATGGCGACTCTGGAATTGCATGGTGACTGAGGGCCTTGCAGTGGTTGTGAATGGCGACTCTGGAAGTGAATGGTGACCGAGGGCCTTGCAGTGGTTGCAAATGGTGACTCTGGAAGTGAATGGTGACCGAGGGCCTTGCAGTGGTTGTGAATGGCGACTCAGTGGAAGTGAATGGTGACCGAGGGCCTTGCACTGGTTGTGAATGGCGACTCTGGAAGTGAACGGTGACTGAGGGCCTTGCAGTGGTTGCGAATGGCGACTCAGTGGAAGTGAATGGTGACTGAGGGCCTTGCAATGTTTGAGAATGGCGACTTTTCATTCAGTGAAAGTGAATGATTTAATTTGTGTGAACGGTCTCTTTTAAATTCCCTGGGTCTCTAGGAGAAACAATTGAGATTGGAGGAGATCTTGGTTTTGCAATGTTTCTTTCCTGTGGGTTGTTGTGTTTCTGTGAGTTCATCAGGCATTTCCTGTACTTCCTGTTTTATTGGCCCAGGACAGCTGTGTAGTCCACCTGCTCTGCTTGGAGATTGCTTTCCCATGACTGCTGGATCAAATTAATGAGTCAAAAAATGCATTGATGTGTTGAGGTGAATTCGCTCAGCAGGGGCTGCAACTGTCCACCCAACAGAGGGAGACGAGGAAATGTTGCATCGATGGACAAGTGTGATCTGACGCAGGTCTCTGGAAAATCTCCAAAGCCTCTCTTGAGCGGTGCCAGAACTTTGCTGGTCCCTGTTGGTTTGTCAGAAGCCAAGGCATAGCTGAGCAAGTTGGCAGATGGCCACGTCGAATCAGTGCTTTGCTGTATAGGCATAATGCGATGGAGTTGAAAAGCGATGTTCTCTGCTCCTCAAGATGTGGGCTAATGACAGGGGGAAAGAGTTGTGAGTCATTCATGGGGTTTGGCCCAAAGTACCCTTAACATGCGAAAATAGGGGTTTTGAAATGCTGTTTTTGGCATTGAACAGCAGGTACTTTGATTTGCTGTCAAGGACTCGGCTTAGCTCATGTACCGTTGAGTGCAGTCCTGTCTTATATCACCCACAGGCAAGCCGAGTGTCATCCATAATCTGTGTTGATATACAGTAGGATCCACAGTCTATAGAAGAGAGGGTAACATTTCCGGATAAGGTCGCACATTAGTGTGGTCTCCTAAAATATAATAATACATGGTCATTTCTCATTGCGTCGTTTACACAACCAGCTGTGGTATATTTGATCTGGAATTAAAATCTAGTCAATTATTTTTGACTTGGCTTTTACGTTTCACTTGTTTCTTCTTGTTAGCACTGAGGTCAGCTGACAGAAGAAATGTACTGGCTTAGTTGTGTTCTGATAAAAAACACCAGTAATCTTGTATGTCTACTGAGGAGTTATTAGAAATCTCAGATATGTCCCAGACTGTGCTCAGATATGTCAAGATAACATGTCTGCATATAAAGCCAGAAATCTTAATATGAACTCACTATATTTTTCATGACACATCACTCACAAATTTGAAGAGTTAAGGCCCGTTTACACCAAATTATAACTATAAAGCTAACTATAACAATGAGCGTCCACAGCAACGATTGTTTTTTATAAGCTTGCGTGCTGCAGTTTCCCATTTTAAATGCATGAGTCCTTTAAATTCAAATGGATTTTAATAAGGTGTCAATCATAATGATTTTGTTTCTCTGTTACATTATAGCTGTGACGTGGACTTCACTTTTCTGTTAAAGCGGCAATCCTTAACTTTTTTTTGGTTTAAAAAATCTCACTACATACTACATTTTATGTTTCAAACAGCGATGGTGATAGAGAGGCAAATATTACAGATTGCAACTTTTAAAACTTTCTTTACAGTTATTGTCCTTGGTGTGAATAGGCCTTTATGCCTTATGAATTATTTTCAAAATATTACTACAGTATATGTCAATAATTGTTTAATGTGTGCCTGTTTTTAATTAATACCATACACTCTTACACCTTTTTTGTCTAAATGGTTCCATAAAGGTTCCATAAAGAACCTTTAACAACCTGTTTCACAAAAGGTTCTTTGTGGTGAAAAAAAGGTTCTTCAGATTATTAAAAGGTATGAGGTTCTTCAAAGAACCTTTGACTAAATGGTTCTTTGTGGAACCAAAAATGGTTATTCTATGGTATCGCTGTGAAGAATCTTTTAAGCACCTTTATTTTTAAGAGTGTATATTGTGTCATATATATATATTTTATTTACTATAGTAACCACTGCCTAATTATACAAAGCTGCTTTGTAACAATGCAGAATTGTAAAAAGCGCTATAGAGCTGCGGTTTTTCTGACTTTAAAATGTACTATTTACATGTGTTAAAGGGGTCATATGACACGGCTAATACGAATATTATTGTTTGTTTTAGATGTAATGTAATGTGTATACACGATTTAAGGTTAAAAAAACGCTGTATTTTCCACATATCGTGCATGTTTGTATCTCCTCTTTGCTCCGCCTCTCTGAAACGCGCAGATTTTTTATAAAGCTCATGGCTCTGAAAAGCGAGGTGTGCTGTGATTGGCCAGTTAACCAGTGCGTAGTGATTGGTCGAATACTGCAAGCGTGTGACAGAAATGTAACACCTCTTACCATATTTGGAACATCAGGTTCCAAAGCAATTGTACTGACAGGTACGCCCACCTTACTTGTGTATACATTTGGGCGGTCTTAGTCAAATCATACCACGAACTGATGTAGATTTGTGGGGGTGTGGTTACACGAGGCGTTTCAGGCATGTCTGGGTGAGCATTCGCTTTTGGATAGAATGCATCTTTTGTTCCCACACTTTAATTTTTGCAATTTTACGTGTCTAATACATGCATGGGCAACTTATAACACACCAAAGACACCGAAAAACACGTATTCGCGCCATATGACCCCTTTAAGGTAAAATAATAATTTTGTTTCATTCTGTGAACTACTAACAATATTTCTACCACAATCCAAATAAAAATATTGTTTCTATTAGCATTTATTTGCAGAAAATGAAAACTGGAGAAACAGGTGAAAATAACAGAAAAAGATGCTCTGCATTTTTTCAGATCTCAAATACTGCAAAGAAAACAAGTTCATATTCACTTTTAAGCAATACAACAGTAATATTTGTACACGTATTTAGGAAAAGTTTAACATTCTTTTTTTATGTGATTACCTGGATTTTTATCACAGTTGCTTTTAGTGGATAAAATAATGTTGAACGTCTCTTATAGCTCAATTGCTAGAGCATGGTGCAAACAATGACGAGGTCATGGGTTTCATTCTAATGCAATGCGCATAAAAAGTACAGTGAAAAAAATTAGCCTCTGGAATCCCCGATACAAGAACAATAACTCTCGTCTTCTAATCAGCAATATTCATCAAATTGACCAGTCTCTCATCGTCCGTCCGTGCTGGAGGTACAATATCCCCAGTGTCTTTGTAAGTTGTGGTTGTGGCGTTTGTTGCTCTCTTTTGTTAGGGAAACAATCTATGGTTAAAGCCAAGGCAGGCAATGGTTGGACCAAACAACAAAAGCACTTGATTGGGTCAATAAAAAGACGCTGCGGGTACGGAAACAGCATATAAAAACTCTGAAACTACTACAAATTGGGTATAAAGGTTTGTTTAGCAATACGTTATTGAAAACAGTTTAGTTGTTGGTTTCTATCCGGGTCTTCGTCATGGGAATCCACCCTAAAGGCAGAGTTTTCAGTGGATGGTAGGATATACATATCTCATCCGTGTGGAACAGAGAGGTAGATCCAGGATGTTCACGTCCCTTCACCTATCCACTTTCAAAATTTTTACCATGGTTTTCAAAAACATGGTTAACTGTAGATAGTTAAAAAAACACATGGTTATCAACAAAATAACCATGGTTATTTGAAGATCTTTAGTGGAAAGAAAAAACCATGTTTTTTTTATGTAAAAACCCCATAGTAAAAAACGGTGTGTACTGTAAGTAAAAACCGAAGTTAATATCAGATTATGCACCAAAAAGATCATGGTTTTACGCACTTCTGTTAACCACTACAAAAAAAACGATGAGTTTAATTCGTAAGCGTAGCTAGAAGGCGGTCATTGCGAGGTTCGATCATAGGAAACCGGCAGCAGTATGAGTGTGGGTCCATACCAAAATAAATTGAAACTGGTTTATTAACAAAGAAATCCCTAATAAAGGAGCCACCACAGGGAGAAAAACCGGGTCGTACTGCCTAAACTCTCAAACGTCTAAGACTGTGAATTAATCATCTCACAACAGAACCCAAAAAATTTATCTAGTAGGACAATCGCTAGCAGCCCAGCGCTCTCAGGCAGCTTGCTATTGCTAACAGTAATCCACCACAACTAACCGCAATCACCATCAAATCATGTGGAAACTGTGTTGACAAACACCAACGGTTTCCCACCGCCATAATCTATTGATGATTCTTGACTTAACACAGTTACGTCTTAACATACACCTTGATTCCGTTCTTCGAGGTGTAAACCGGCATTGTTTTGCACTGTCCTGGATAATTAAACAAAACAAAATTATGCTGGGTATTATAACAGTGCTTACTAACAAGTTACATCATTTAAAGAAAACATATCAATGTTACCTGTAACCCTCACTGCCAAAGAATCATGAATCTTAACCATCCACCTGCTCAAAAAACCAAACACGTGGGGCTTATCATGCACTCATTTTCATATGATAAACTCCATTTTTTTTATGTGGTCATAAATTTTAATTATGTCTAATTTAATGTGAGGGTAACTGCCCCCCCCAGCTTTGTATATGAGATAGGAACTAATATACACAATATAAAAAGCGATGGACTTTGACAAGATGTAATGTAACTTTTCGTTCATGTTAGATGCAATGATAAATTTATGTTTTTAATGTATGTCTTGTTATTATGTGGCATAAGTAAGCAGAAACACGCAATCATGCTAATAAAAGATATCTGGAAATGAAAAAAAAAGGAGAGAAAGAGAGAGGGAAGAGAGGGAAGAGAGAGAAGAGAGAGAGAGAGAGAGAGAGAGAGAGAGAGAGAGAGAAGAGAGAGAGGGAGCAGGGAGATGGAGAGAGAAAGACGGAACAGAGGAAGATAGAGGCCGATTGAGACGTAGAGGAGAGAGGCAGACCGACATTGAAGGAGAGAGGAACATATCGATCGACTGAGAGAGAGAGAGAAGCGAGAACAGGGATAGAAAGAGAGCTGACCGAGAGAGAGGAGAGAAGAAAAAGATGAGAAAGAGAAGATCGAAGAGATGGAAGAAGAGAGAGAGGAGTAGGAGAGAGAGAGACGAGAGAGAGAGAGAAGAGAAGAGAGAGATGAAGAGAGAGAAGAGGAGAGAATGACATCCTAGTCTGATTTTGAGCGAGGTTCGGGAGGAGAGGGATGAGAGAGAAGAAGAGAGGCCCAGAGAGATGAGAGGGAAGAGAGGAGAGAGAGGGGAAGAGAGGCGAGGCTACATAAGAGTGACGAGTGGGAGGGAAGAGTGAGATGAGAGAGTAGTGAAGAGAGTGAAGAAAGATGAGAGAAGGGATGAGGGATGAGAGGGGTGTGAGAGAAACGCGGGAAGAAGAGCTCTCATAGGGAGAAGAGAGAAGAGAAGTGAAAGAGGAGGAGGAGAGAGAAGACTGTTACTTAAGGGATGGAAGAGAAAAAGAGAAGCCACTGAGAAAGAGAGAAGAAGAGAGGGAAGGAGGGAGAGGAGGAGGGAGAGGGAGAGGACGAGAGAGAAGAGGAGAGAAGAGAAAGACGCAAGGGAGGAAGGGAGGGATGAGAGAGGAAGAGAGGGAGGAGAGGGAGGAGGAGTGGATGAGAGGGAGAGGAGGAGGGAAGGGAGGGGAGGAGAGGTCAGAGAGGGGTGAGAAGGGAAAAGAGGGGGAGGAGAGGGGAGGGGCGGTGATGGGAAGAGGAAGAGCAGGGCGGAGGGGAGAAGGGCGGAGATGAAGAGGGAAAGAGAGGGATCTAGGAGAGAAGGAGAGACGGAAAGAAGAGAGGGAAGAGAGGGAAGAGAGAGAAGAGAGGGAAGAGAGGGAAGAGAGAGAAGAGAGGGAAGAGAGAGAAGAGAGGGAAGAGAGGGAAGAGAGGGAAGAGAGAGAAGAGAGGGAAGAGAGGGAAGAGAGAGGGAAGAGAGAGGGAAGAGAGAGAGAGCGAGAGAGAGAGAGAGAGAGAAGAGAGGGAAGAGAGAGAGGGAAGAGAGAGAAGAGAGAGAGAGAGGGAAGAGAGAGAAGAGAGAGAGGGAAGAGAGAGAAGAGAGAGAAAGAGAGAGGGAAGAGAGGGAAGAGAGAGAAGAGAGAGAGAGAGAGAGAGAGAGAGAGAGAGAGAGAGAAGAGAGAGAGGGAAGAGAGAGAAGAGAGAGAAAGAGAGAGGGAAGAGAGGGAAGAGAGAGAAGAGAGAGAGAGAGAGAGAGAGAGAGAGAGAGAGAGAGAAGAGAGAGAGGGAAGAGAGAGAAGAGAGAGAAAGAGAGAGGGAAGAGAGGGAAGAGAGAGAAGAGAGAGAGAGAGAGAGAGAGAGAGAGAGAGAGGGAGAGAGAGAGAGAGGGAGAGGGAGGGAGAGGGAGAGAGAGGGAGAGGGAGAGAGAGGGAGAGGGAGAGGGAGAGAGAGAGAGAGAGAGAGAGAGACATTGACATGTTCACACCTCTGATCACACTCACACACAGTACACTGACGCTCAAGTTATGAAACTCTCTCTGTGCGTGTGTATGTGTGTGTGTAATAAGTAAAGTGGTTGTAATATTCCTATGGGATGAAAGTATCCTCTGATGCAGTCTAACTTCCTGGCAACAGTTTCTAAGGTGACAGACTCCTGGCAACAGTCCAGTGTAGCACAGGACAGATCACACAACTAAATGTGTGTGCCTGTGTATGTGTGTGTGTGTATACCTACAAAACCATACATTGATCATAAAGTAAATAAACCAGACATAACCTCCTTTTGGGGACATCCGCAATTGTAAAACCACTATTAATACAAACATAATATATGTCAATGTTTAAAAATAAGTGTTTTAATATGTTTTTTATTTTCTCCATGTAGAGTGCTAGTGTTAGTGTTAAGGTTTTAGCGTTTATAACTAGATGTATACGTGTGTATAACGTATAGACGGTTTCAGCAGCAACAACATAAACAAACGTTATGTGGTCCAGACTGAACTTCCAATAGACCTCCGCAAAGAATCAACAACTGTTGAGTACTTTTCGTTTCATTTCATACAATTAATAGACAATAAAATATTAAAATAAATTAATGATAAAGTCAATTAAATATAAAATTAATTGTTATATTATAACCAAACACAGACCAGAAGTTAACTTTGGCCAGGTGCATGCGTTTGATGAAACCGTCTTTCCCTTTCTGTTGGTCTCTCGACGTTGTGTCGAGCCGACAGATGGGGTTCGCTCTTGAGAACCTATCAACTTCTGACTAGTTTAGAAAAGGCCAATGAAATTGGCGAATGAAATTTGCATGCCGGACTCCGCCCCCGGATATCCAGGTATAAAAGGGAGACGGCGTGCTGCATTCATTCACCTTTTGTTCTTCGGAGCCTTCACTCTGATTGACTTCGAGACTTCAATCTCTACACCAAATTACTGCTGGAATCTTATGACGTGATGCAGCGGACTGTCCTTTCCTGCAGCGACGTCCCACCGTCTTGTTCCTCATCCACGTATTCGGAAACGGTGCATGATAATGATGAGATGTCCCTTGCAGCATCGAGGGGTGACGTACTGCCATCCGACTCCGGCGATTCCTCTGAGCTCCCTCCCTCGGGGGGTCAAGCCCAGGAAGAAGCGGACGTCGAAATGTCAGCCATGCTTTCCCGGGCCGGCGTGAGTGTTGGGTTGCAGTGCCCGCACTGCCTCTCCCAGCGCTCGCGGCTGGTTACATGGTGCCTCGGGCTTGAGCGTGGCTCCAAGCCGCGCCCGCCCCCAGTGCCGTGTTTACCGGAAGTGCATGAGGAACTTCGTAAGACCTCTCTGGCACGTTCACGTCAAACAAGTTCTGTCACCCTCTCTTCCCTCGAGGGTGAGGCAGCTAGAGGATACGTCGATGTCCCCCAGGTGGAGCGTGCCGCCGTGGCGCACTTTTGCCCGCAGGTGGCAGCCACCTGGGGGGCTCGACCTAGACTTCCATCCAAAGCATGTGGTGTCTCGGCCTCTTTCGTGTCGAGAGCTTGCATTGCTGCGGGCCAAGTGGCCTCCTCTCCACGCTATGGCTCCTGCCAGGCCAAGGCATTGTGAGAGCTCCACGAGGGTAAGACCGACCCAGCGCTTATGCAGGAACTCCGCGCCGCCACCGATCTCGCTCTATGGGCGACCAAGGTGACCGCGCAAGCCATGGGCCGCGCGATGTCCACACTTGTGGTCCATGAGAAACTCCTCTGGCCGAACCTTGCATAGATGAGTAACGCCGAGAATGTCCGCTTTCTCGACGCACCCATCTTGCAAGGGGGGGCTGTTTGGTGATTCTGTCGACCTGCAGTTCTCGACAGTAAAGAAGTAGACAGAGATTATCAAGCATATCCTCCCGCGCCGCGACTCGGCCATCGAGTCCCATGCACCGTCTGCTTCCCAGCAGCCCTGGTCCTCTTCGACGCCCTCCGGCTCTGGCGCCCCCCACTCAGGCGGTCCCCCGGAAGAGGCATCGAGGAGGAGACCATCGCCCCGTCAGCAGCTGCGGCAAAAGCAGCGGCCCTCATGGGAAGACACCGGGGAGATCGAGAATACCATCAGGCCCGACCCCAGCCATTCCACGCTGGGTGGTCGATCCGGGACGGTTCCTGCCCTGCCCCCAACGGCCCACTCTCTTAAGAGTTCTCCCTCTCTGGGTGTATATCACAGCCGCTCTCACCCTCTACACGATGGTGTTCGGCAACTCGACGTTGCATCACAGCGAGACCCAATGTCGAGGATAATCAGTAGCCCTCAGCACTCTCAGTCGACATCATCGCCAGGCAGGTAAGTCAGCAGAGCCGATCTCCTCCCCGGGGGCTTCCCCACGGCAAGGAATCAACACTGCCAGCCATCGAACCACCCCTTGGGAGGTCGATGAAGCAGATCGTACCCCTAGCCCCGGTCTCGGTCCCTGGGAGCCTGACTAGAGCCCCCAAACCATCACGGTGGCTACGGGATACGATCAGTCTCGGCTACGCGATACAACTTACCAGACGCCCGCTCAAGTTCGGGACACCCGCTCAAGTTCGGGACATCCTCTTACCTCAGTCAGAGGCAAGGATACTCCCGTGCTTCGGACCAGGGTCACCACCCCTCTGGCAAGCGATCGTGCTCGTCCCTCTGGCCGAGATGTTCAATGGGTTCTGCAGCCCATACTTCATCGTCCCCCCCCAAAAAAAGGGGGTTGCTAGATCTGCGTACCCTGAACAGGCACCTACTCAAGCTGCCGTTCAGGATGTTCACGCAGAAGCGCATCCTGGCATCTATCAGATGTCAAGATTGGTTCATGGCAATCGACCTGAAGGACGCTTACTTTCATGTCTCGATCTCCCTCGTCATCGCCCGTTCCTACGGTTCGCTTTCAAGGGTCAGGCATATTAGTACAGAGTCCTCCCTTTCGGTCTGTCCCTGTCCCCACGAGTCTTCACGAAGATCATGGAAGCCGCCCTCACTCCCCTCAGAGAGAGAGGTGTGCGGGTACTAAACTATCTCGACGACTGGCTCATTTGACACACTCGCGAGATCTGTTATGTACACACAGGGACCTAGTGCTTCGGCACCTAGATCGATTGGGACCACAAGTCAACAGAGAAAAGAGCAAGCTCTCCCCTGTGCAGAGCATCCTCTTTCTTGGTATGGAACTCAACTCGGTCTCCATTACAGCGCGACTGACTACAGAAAGCGCTCAGTCAGTGTTGAACTAGCTCTAACTGGACCTAGTGCTACCGGACGTTGTAACCCCCCAGCAGGGCGGTTCTGTCTGATGTATCCTCATGATTGGTTCCCACCTTGGTAACCCATGACCTTCCCTAGGTGGACCTCCACCTCGCGGTTAACTCCTTCAGTCCGCACATTCTTCCCATGAGTTCTCCCCCATCGGTGAGACCATGTTGGTATCTCCACTAAACTCCTCTCTCCGGTAGGAAGTGGTCTCTGTAGCGCATCCCCCGCTTGAGGAAGTAGCGCTTACCCAGTGGCCTTACGGTACCAGGCGGCTTCTCGCTGTTAGAGAAACAAGGTCGCCGCTTGTGAGGCCGAAGGCAGGGGCCTTCCCACCTTTCAAGTAAAGCTCTGGGACCCCCTACCTACCCACTGGTAGGTTACAATTTCGCGGTAGCGCTCACGGCTGACACGCCCAGGCCAGTCACCGTCGCTTCGCTAGAGATTGTGACAGGGCACAGTGTTGTGGTGTTTTCCATAGGAACCCCATCTGTCGGCTCGACACAACATCGAGAGACCCACAGAAAGGGACCGTCTTGGTTACGGATGTAACCTCAGTTCCCTGATGGAGGGAACGAGACGTTGTGTCCTTCTTGCCACAACACGTGCTGCCCGCACGCCGTCTCCCTTTTATACCCGGATATCCGGGGGCGGAGTCCAGCATGCAAATTTCATTCGCCAATTTCATTGGCCTTTTCTAAGAAGTCGGAAGCGATTGGTTCTCAGGGACAAACCCCATCTGTCAGCTCAACACAACGTCTCGTTCCCTCCATCAGGGAACTGAGGTTACATCTGTAACCAAGACGTTTTTATTTAACACAGTGGCTAAATTAACAAAAAATAAATCGTCAGTGACTTCTGATCCTGTATATCAGCATAGCAGTGATGAATTTATGAACTACTTCACAAATAAAATCCAAGATATTAGAGTAAAAATTATAACAATGCAATCAGAAGTGAAACCCGCTGAACAAACTAACTACAGCGCCCTTAAGGAGAAAATGCAATTATTTTATACCGTAGATCAAGATGAGCTGTCTAAAATTATTAGATCATCTAAATCAACAACATGCATACTAGACCCTATACCTACAAATCTACTGAAAGAGATGCTCCCAGAAATTATAGATCCTCTTCTTGGTATTATTAACTCATCTCTGACATTAGGACATGTGCCTAAAGCATATAAGGTGGCTGTTATAAGGCCCCTTGTCAAAAAACCCCAACTCGACCCTAGAGAACTAAGGAACTACAGGCCTATATCGAATCTACCTTTCATATCTAAAGTTCTGGAAAAAGTAGTTTCAACTCAATTATGCTCCTTCCTCCAAAGGAATGACATCAATGAAGAATTCCAGTCTGGATTTAGAGCATGTCACAGTACAGAGACTGCTTTGATCAGAGTTACAAATGATCTGCTATTGGCGTCTGACCGAGGTTGTATCTCGTTATTGGTGCTGCTAGACCTTAGTGCTGCATTCGATACCATTGACCACAGCACACTCCTACATAGACTCGAAAATTATGTCGGCATTAAGGGAATAGCTTTGAAATGGTTTAAATCTTATTTATCCGACCGTTTTCAATTTGTAGCAATAAACAATGAGGTGTCACGCAAATCGCAAGTCCAGTACGGTGTACCACAGGGCTCAGTCTTAGGGCCTCTGCTCTTCGCATTATACATGCTACCTCTAGGAGATATAATAAAGCGACACGGAGTTAGCTTTCACTGTTATGCTGATGATACTCAACTTTATATTTCCTCGAAGCCTCATGAAACACAGCAGTTCCATCGAATAATGGAATGCATAGTCGATATAAAAAACTGGATGAGTAACAACTTTTTATTACTGAACTCGGACAAAACGGAAGTGTTACTTATTGGACCGAAAACTGCTATAAGTAACAACCAAGAATACTGTTTAACTATTGACGGATGTTCCATAAAACCCTCGTCGTCAGCAAAGAATCTTGGCGTTCTATTCGATAGTAATCTGTCATTTGAGAGCCACGTCGCCAACACCTGTAAAATTGCGTTTTTCCATTTTAAGAATATATCTAAACTACGTCATATGCTGTCAATGTCAGATGCAGAGAAGTTAATTCATGCATTCATGACATCAAGACTAGATTACTGTAATGCACTGTTAGGTGGTTGCCCTGCAGGCTTATTACAAAAACTCCAATTGGTCCAAAACGCGGCAGCTCGAGTTCTTACACGTACAAAAAAGTATGAACATATTAGCCCGGTTCTGTCAACCTTGCACTGGTTACCTATAAAGCATCGCGTTAACTTTAAAATCTTGCTTATTACCTATAAAGCCTTACATGGTTTAGCTCCTCAGTACTTGAATGAACTCCTTTTGTATTACAGTCCTTCACGTGCATTACGCTCTCAGGCGTCCTGTCAGTTGGTAATACCTAGAATTTCAAAATCAAGTGCAGGTGGTAGATCCTTTTCCTATCTAGCGCCTAAACTTTGGAATAGTCTTCCCTGCACTGTCCGGGAGGCAGACACACTCTGTCAGTTTAAATCTAGACTAAAGACGCATCTTTTTAATCTTGCATACACTACTCTTCCATAATATAAATCTTCAGAGGGTTTAGGCTGCATTAGTTAGATCAACCGGAACCAAAAACACAACTGATGTACTTGTTGCATCAAAGAGTACAGAACAGTACTCTACTCTCAGCCAGTCTTGTCTCATTGTTCCAAGGTTACCACAGCGAGCAGGATGCAGTTCATGGCCTGACCTGATGGTAGAGTGGAGACTTGACAAGAGCTGAGATGATAGAGCTGGATAAAGAAGGACGCGGTCACCTGACACGTCCTCACCACAAAATTTCAAATGCTATTCGATTATTAATGATAATCTTAAAACTATAATTTACCTTATTAGTAAGTTTATTCATTTTATTTAGCCTTGTTGTGCAAGCTCTCTGGAGCTCGTGCAGAGGCAGCAGCTTTTGCCAGAGGGGAACTGGAATCCCCTGGTTGGGCCTGGGTTCTCCTGAGGTTTTTATTCTCCATTAGAGTTTTGGGTTCCTCTCCACCGTTTGCATACTGTTTTGCACTATTTGCCTGACCGGGGGGGCTGCTTTAGAATTTTAAAGTTTTACTTAATTAATATTGCATATAGAAATGTATAGTCGGTTATATTTGACCTGTGCTTCTCTCTCCTTTATCCTAAATGTGTGCTCTCACTGTGTGTGCGTGCATGTCTGTGTGAGTGTGTGTGTGCGCGTGTGTCTGTGTGTGCGTGTCTGTGTGTGTGCGTGTCTGTCTGTGTGAGCGTGCGTGTGTGCGTGTCTGTGCGTGTGTGTGTGTGTGTGTGTGTGTACTTGTCTGTGCGTGTGTGTGTGTGTGTACTTGTCTGTGTACGTGTGTGTGTGCGTGCACGTCCGTGTGTGTGTGTCTATGTCTATGTGTGTTAGTACGTGTGCATATTGTGTGTGTGGAGTGTTTTGTATGTGGGTGTGTCTGTCTTCTGTGTTTTCACCTTTTTCTTGTTTCTGCAGGTACAACTGTAATTATTTTGCTTATAGTCAATATGTCTCATGTGCAGCTGCTTTAACAATGAAAATTGTAAAAGCGCTATATAAATAAAGTTGAGTTGAGTATATGTGTGAGTGTGTGTGTGTGCGCGCGTGTGTGTGCGTGCGTGCGTGCGTGCGTGCGTGCGTGCGTGTGTATATATGACTCAGGTAATGAATGAGCAGCAGTAAGAGAATCATGAAGGCGATGCTGGCAGACGCATAGATGGAGTTGATGAGAAACATCATGATGGCACAGCCGATGATCCCCAGAACACACGTGTGCCACGTGAAATACCTGAACGTGGGCCTGGACCCACATACAGAGAGAGAGAGAAACATGATGAGAGACTCCAGAGCAAACAAACAAACATTAGCGTGTGTTCAGAGGGGTCACACAGAACCCCTGACACATTTAAAGCTCTTCCTGCTTCATTAGAGGATAAAGTCATTTACAGGCGTCGCACAAGGTAACAACAAGTCAAAGTTCAGCCGTGTGTGTGTTGAAATGTGTGCGACAGTCATTATAACGCCAATTATGACTTCGTCTTTAATGACCAGTCTTTAATGGAGCATTATCTTATGTTGAGGTCAGTGTGTGTGCGTGTGTGTGTGTGTGTGTGTGCGTGTGCGTGTGTGTGCGTGTGTGCGTGTGCGTGTGCGTGTGTTTAATGGGTCTTTTGGAGGTCCGTGCCAAACACATCAAAGCATTTAAACAACAGTTTAGTGCAGATGGTTGAATCTCATGAAAACAAAAATGAGATTTGGCATAAAGAAAATGGATAATTAAGAGGCTTCTGCATTTGTGACAATTAAGCACATTTAGTTCAGCGTTAGCTTGTGTTGAGTTGTGGATTCTTTGTCTTACGTTCATCTTGGTGGTCTTGTACATGTGTAAAAATCATCTATAAAATGAGAGGTATCGTTTTCAAAGATGTTTTCTGCATTACAGCAATGAGAGCTGAAGGGGAAATGTGCTGTAATTGTCATACAAATAATGTCACCGTGCCAAAAAATCCCCAAAATAGTCTTCATTTCAAGGTTTTTTCCTTGATATGAGGGGTGAAATATAAGCTCAATGGGTTCCTGACGGGATCTGTGAAATCCACACACACGGCGCCTGTTTTTCACATTTGTTCAAGTTGAAAATCTCATTCCAGTTTCTCTCACGTATTCTCCCTTTCATTTCCTCTTTTCTTTTCATTTATCTGACATTTCACCGGCGTCTCTCTTGCCCTGCTTGTGTCTTTCTTCTCTTGTACTTCCATCTCTCTCTCTCTCTCTCTCTCTCTCTCTCTCTGAGCAGCAGGAGTAATTATGTTAAAAGCAGATCGGCCCACGGCTTTCAGTGATGTCACCCTGCTCGTGTCAGCAAAAAGCAAAGTTTCCGTCGCCGTACGAGTTGCGTGACACGCGCACAAACTCTGGCTGCGTTTCAATCAGCGTGTGATTAGCGGGACAGTGGAATCAGATGAAGGGCCATTAATCAGTTTAATTGCTTTCCTCAATCCAATCAAACAATTACAAACGTGAGAAGACACTCATTTTCTGACGCTGAGAACAAGCACGCTTCAGTTCGACTTATACACATCACACTCATTACAATCCAGAAAACATATCTGTCATCTGTCAGTGCGGACAAACGCCGGAGTTCAACAATAATCTGAGCCGAGAGCTGACGACAGCACCTGTACACTACAAAACTAAACAACAAAAACACGACATTTACAGCACTTGTGCATCACCTCCACACAAACAAACAAAAACAACAAAATCAAACAAACAAGAAAAAACAAACACATAACAAAAAACAAACAAAACCATGACATTTAACACATACAGCACCTGGGGCCCACTCAGTTAGCTGGATGATCTTGGATTGTTCGGTTCTTCAACGCTCATCCTGGACTTGCTGTCATAGCAACAGGTCAGTAAGCTTGAAGCTTATTTCATGTAAACGGGATTAGATTGCGGTTTCATAAGCGGAGGTGGTACGGGAAGTATGTTGTAGCCATATGTCTTGCCCGTTGCAGAAGGTGCAAGTATAATCCGCAGAGCTTTTAGAATTAATCGCATTTTGCGAGACAGACAAGTTGTAAAATAGAGCTTTTTCGCCATTGCAGGTACATTCTAGTTGTTAATGAAGATCCTGTGAATATGAATTGATTGTCCCCCAGGAGTCCCAAATGTGATTGGTGCCATAGACTGCACACACATTCATATCAAGACCCCACCAGGCCCCAATGAAGGGGATTTTGTGAACCGGACGAGGGTTCACAGTATAAATGTACAGGTGAGTTATTACAATTCTTCATTTTTTAGTATGTATTCCATAAGTACACTGTTGCTTGACTAAAATGTCTTAGATGGTGTGTGGCTCTATGTGCCTTATCACAAACGTGGAAGCCAAATGCCCAGGATCTGTGCATGACTCAAGAATATTCCGATATTTCATTACTTTTACTAGTTTTTCTTTGAAAAAATTTCATCTTTTGCCTGCAAAGAGAGATATTGTCATGCAAGGTCAACAGTAGTGCTCTGTTTAAAAGGGTTTAGTACTTACACTGAAGTTCCTTTTGCAGCAACTCTATTTCGAGAGCCATTTATCTTTCTCTTTAAATGTTGGAGCTCTATTTGTCCTCTCAGTTTTTGCTTTTTTAATTCCAAATATTCAACTTTATGCTGCAGACTACGTTTGTAGAGGGAACGGATGCCACCCTGTGCCGTTTGCAGAGAAAATAAATGACACTCAACACGTGCATCATACAACAAAATAAAAAAGTAATATGCAACACTGTCCACCTCTGTATCACTTCTCAGTCCAGACTAAGGTAGCAACCAATTGTTTCAGAGGATACAAAGAGAATTAAACCACCAGTCTTTACCAGTAAAGAAGGTGCTGATGCTACTGGTCCCCGGCTGTGGGTCTAAGGAAGAGCTGCCCCCAGGAATGCCCTGAACATTGAGTCGGTCCACATTTAACCCAAGGGCCAGCTCTTCTGCCGGAGTGAGATGTGCTGGTGCAGGACCAACGCCTGTTCTTCTTTGCTCTGCCTTTTTCCTAGTTGCTGACACAAACAAACAAGCACATCATTTCACTGTCTTTAAAAATAAGACTAAGAACAGTATATGACATTAATATTAGCATTTCCTAGAATATTCTTATATATTTACTTGTTCCCAAGTTCTAGTGGGTCCCATGGTGGCTCTATTATGAAAAGAGAAAAGTAAATATGGAAATTTTAAAATATGACGTTATATATGCTGTAAAAAGTAATAAAACATCTAATGCAATAACTACTTATGCATTTAATTTGTCTGCAACCTTTTGCCAGCCCTCTCTCCTGGCTTTTGCAGCCTTTGAGGTGTTCCCTGGCGTTCTTATTAAATTTTGGAATTTGACATATCCCTCCATCAAGAGGTCTTGTTCTGCCGCCGAGAAAAAGTGGGTGCGCTCTTTGGCCATTGTGGGGAACCAACAGCAGCGTTGCTGATCGGTGTTTCTACAATCGATATAGAGCCCCTTTTAAACTTGTGCATGAACGCGCAATGATCTCCGATAACTCAATCCAGCCATACTAATCATCGACAACAGGTGCGTTCAAAGAACCCAATTATCTAGATCAGGATTAGGTCATCTCTGATGTTTCATTTGATCCTGGATGTAGTAAGCGATTTACAAAGAACGGGCCCCTGTGCATCACCTCCACACAAACAAATATGACAAAAAACAAACAAAAACAAAAGCATGACATTTACAGCAAACATCACCTGAGCATCACCTCCAAAAAAACAAACAAAACAACAAAAAACACATACAACAGAAAAACGTGACATTTACAGCAAACAGCACTTGAGAATGAACTCTAAAAAACAAACAAAACAACAAAAAACAAACAAAAACATGACATGTTAAGGAAACAGCACCTGTGTGTGAGCTGAGACAAACAAACCAAATAACACAATCAAACGAATCATCAGAAAACAGCACCTGTGCATCACCTCCACGCAAACAAACAAATGAAAAACAACAACAACAAAAAAACACAACAACAAACAAACTCATAACAACAAAAACATTTACAGCAAACAGCACCTGAGAATCACACTGAAAAATGTTAAGGAAACAGCACCTGTGTGTGAGCTGAGACAAACAAACCAAATAACACAATCAAACGAATCATCAGAAAACAGCACCTGTGCATCACCTGAAACACGAACACAAAACGTGATATCTACAGCTGATCTCTTGACCTCTAAACACCAAACAAATGGCCACGAAACACTGCATTTTCTCTCTTTTCTGCGTTCTTATTTTAAATCTTTATTGTGATTGATTCATGTCTGTCGGTTCGGTTCATCTCACTGATTCTGAAAAAGACCTGACTCTTTGGGCCAAAATGTTACAGGTTTACTTGGTGGGAAACAAAACGCATCCGATATTCAGCTCAGCTCCAAACCACTGGAGCAAAAGATCTGCTTTTATCCTTCAGCAATAACGGCAGAGAAATATTGTGTTGTTTGGATCTCCACTTACGTCTTTTGTGTTGAAAACAGATTGGAAATCATTTCAGTTTTGGACAGCAGACATGCTTGGCAGATTTAGAATCAGACAGTTCAGTTACATCAAAGAGATGAAGTCCAGACACACAAATACACAAAACCAGATGTTCATCTGAACTCACAAAAACCTCTGGACATCAGCTCATGTCACTAAAAGAAGAACTACAGACCCTGAGAATCCAGCAGAGAGACCACATTCTCACATGTCTATATATATTAAACAGATATTGTACTTCAACTGGCAGAGAACTGTGTCAGCCATAAAAGTGAATTTCAACGACTAAAGACGCAGCTAAAACAAGACCTAAAATCGTTAGATTTAGTGAAGTTATGTCCTGTAACGAAGTACAACAAACTCACATCATATCAAAACACACACGCGCACACATTTTCTTTTTCCAGAACCCGATTCCCTCCCTTAGTTCCAGGAACACACCCGTGGCTCTCCCCTGTGTTAATGATAAAGTTGGAGTGTTTGGAGTAAATTAGCTATGCTAATCGCGCTCGTCTCCGGGGACGTGAACACTAAACGGCTTTTAATCTGACGCACCGCTGCAGACATAACAAACAACACAAAAACAACAACAACATCACCACACAGCGGCAGGGAGGCACCGCCTACAACACGCTCTCAGCCAATCACTAGACAGGAAGAGCAGAACAATTTCAGTTGTTTAACCTTGACCTCTGACCTTGAGTTCACAGGGTACCAGATTACCACTACGATTTGTTCTGTTATTTCTCTGTATTTGTGTTCTGAGTAGCATACTGCTCTAACCCTTCAGTGTATACTTGTGTGTAGTGTGTAGTGTACAATGCAAAACAAAGTTTTATTGCCATAATAATGCAGTGAGATCATGTGACCATATAGGTTTTTGTTTATTTTCTGTTCATTCAATTCTGTCTTTATAAACACATACACATACATTAAAATATTTAATAAAAATATTACAATTAATTAGCATTGTATACAGTATATAATTTAAATTGTTTGTAAATATAAATAAAGGCATCTAAATATTTCCTAAATATATATACATGTATTTGTAGGTTTTTAAATACAAAATTAATATGCACAGCCCACAGGCGTATATACATAAACAAACATTTGCAATTAATCGTTTGACAGCCCTAATAGGCCTAAATGTTATTTGAAAAACTGAATGAAAATTAAAATAAACGTGAGGTAAATAAAATTGTTAACCGAAAAGAAATAAAAAATAAAATAAAACTGAAATAAAATAAAATAAAATAAACTAGACTTACATAGTGGTATAATAAATGAATAATAAAATAAAAATATTACATTACTGGTCAAAAGTTTTAGAATCCTTTGAGTGAAATGTTTTTCATTATCTGCAGGTGTGTGCTTAAATGTCTGAAATTTGTTTTGTAGACAAAAATAATCATTTTGCAAACATTAATGTTTTTCATTACAACAGATTTGATCACAATAAGTAATTTGTTATTGAACAATAAGAGCTCAGAATAGATGTGAACTCCTTCAGTAGTGTTTAAAAATCACCTCAGGGTGAGACCTCAAGAAGATGCTTGAGAAAATGACAAGAGAACATTTGATGATCAAATATAAATAAGTTATATAAAATATAACAGGTTTTGTTTCATTTCAGAATTTGGGTGAGTTTAGTATGATTCTAAAATGTGGGTAAAAAATAATTGTGGATGAAAAAAAGTGGATGAACATAATTGTTCAAAAACCTGTGACCCATAGTGATAGCACTGAAATTTGAGAGAGAGATTAACTGGTCATCATCAATAAGTCCACAGTTCAAAGTGACCTCTACACACACACTTTACTTCTGTGGCTCTGTTCCAGGCGTGCTGGCTGCGCTCTACTGAAGGAATCGGTCTTCTAATGCACAATCACATCTGAAATTAAACCTCAAAAGTGAATCATTTGGAACGCAACACATACGCAGTAACTGCGCAGGTGGCATTACTTGCGTGACGCGCATGAAAGACTCGCTTGAGTTTGACATAAACATGACGCTATGATAAGAAAACATGATGAGATTGTCTGAACAGCGAAGAATAGATGCAGGGATCTAATGAGGCTGCGTAGAATTTGTAAAAAAGCCGTGGCATCAGGAGCGAGTCTTTATGATGCATTCAAATGCTGCTTGTGTTCTCAGCTAACTAGAATTTGGAAGGGAGCCATTACTTCCCTTTATTTTAGCCTGCACTCAAGTAAAGAACACGGACAGGTGTGTGTGTTTGCGAGAGGTTTAATTCAGACAGAGTGTTATTAAGACATCGGCTGAGCATTAGCACTCCTCTTTTTAACGCCATCGTATATAACATTAACGCTCATTTAAGCGTTGCAGATAAATTGCGCAGTTATGAGGCGGAAAGCTGCCGGCACACTCCAGCAACAGGGTCAAACATACAAATCACATCCAAGTTTCTGAAGAGAAAACGACAGGTGGAACATTTATCTGCTCAGTCATTCCTCTGTTTATAAGCACTGCTGGTGCATGATGGGAAAACTGACTTCCCCCCACTAACGCCAAACCACCTATAAATATCATGGTATTATATCAACTACGGTACATTTTATCCAGCGTTAAACACTAAAGTTTGATGTCAAGGGGTAGGTTAAAGCAAGAGTTTGATGGTAGTACTATGATGTTGTTTTAAACGTGACATTAATAATATATCATTTTGAAATAAATTAATCAACTGATAAATACAAGCAGTTTAAAAGAGATCGGACTCTTACATGCGTGTGTGAAGCAAGTGCTAAATGGAGGTTATTTCATGTTTAATGGTGCACATCAGGCAGCGTACGAGCACAGGTCAGGTGTGTGTGTGCGCGTGTGTGTGTGTGTGTGTGTGCGTGCGTGCGTGCGTGTGTGCGTGAGGTCGTGTCATTGTGTTCTTCACAGCTAATGGAGTAAGATCTTCCATAATCTGACAGTCTTTAAAGCAATCAGAGTCTAACACCTCCATGACAGAGAGAGAGAGGATTTAAGAAACGAAATGCATATAAAGCAAATGTGTTATAAAATGAACGCCTCTACAGGGAATACGATTATTAATACGCTAAAAGAAGAGATGAAGATTTCTTACACACTATAATAAAGATTATGATCGATGAACTATAAAAACTGTCAAGAGATGGACATTATGAACACTGAAGGGCAACATGAGGCCGTCTGAGGATCTGACTAAAAACATCAGACCGTTTCATCGGACGCGCGTGCCTGGACTGCAGTAAACTTCTGATCTGTTTGGCTAGTGTCTAATAATATAACTAGAGATGCACCGATACATAAATTTTGGCCGATAACGATAACCGATAATTCTTTAACATCAGAAGCCGATAACCGATATATGGCTGATATGCAGTCTCTAAATATTCATATAAAATTCCCTAAGACTGAAACAAAAGGCAAAAAGTGGACAACTGCTTTTATTTGAAAACATTCATTGCAGAACACAAGGTCACCATTAGTTCTCTTTTTCCCCTGAAAATCAAGCCTACTTTACACTAGTTAACGATTCTTTAACCTTCAAACGTTTCTTAATAAACAAGATGTTCTTCCAGAGTAACCCAGAACAATGTTCTTAATAGCCACGAGTCTAACAGGTCTCCAGACAGAAAGCGTTCAGACAGCAGTCTCATTCAAACAATGTGCTTTTGTTCCTATAATTTACACATTCATAAAAACTGTATCTATACACTGTACCTATGAATGATCACGACAGAACGACAGTACTGGACAGGATTTAACTGTGAGCAGCGTGCAGCTGAAGATACCGATATACTGATACCGTAAAAATTACCATTTATCGTCCGTTACCGATATGGCCAACAATTTATTGTGCATCCCTAAATATAAATATAACTATTTATATAAAATTAATTTACGTTAAGATTAACTTGTATTATTATTTTATTGTATCATAATTTTATTAAATAAATAATTTGTTGAATGGGTCCTGCAGTTTGGTCGCATTTAAAGAAACCGTATGGTTTCTTGGTATCGCAGTCTAAATATTGAAGACACAAGTTTAGCCAAGTAACGCTTCTCGTTTTCTTTTGATTGTTATCAGAAATAATCTACAGGCGCTCTATTGTTTGTGAATGTGTACCGGAAGTTAGGGTAAGTCTACAAACGCACGCATGCGCAATAACGTTTGTTAATGATGTCGCTTTGAAACCATTTATATGCAATGGACAAATCTAAACTTAAGCCAAAAAATGAACCCGCATATCCAGATGACAGCTGATGATAAGAAATAAACTCACCTGCACAAGAAACCAAGAGATGAGGACAGACGACCAGGGATTCCCACTGCCTGATGTGCGTTTAGCTGGAGACAGAGCTCGTCCTGACAGACAGACAGGTGATGTGAAAGTGAATAACTCAATATCTCATATATCCACACGAATCAAGAGCAGAATCAAATTATTAACAGCTGAAGGTCAAACCACAGCAGGAGAATCAATCACTCTTACATCCACAACAATATCCATCCATCATGTGATAAACCATCACACACCTGTGCATATTTAACACACTCTACACACTCACACCTGTGCATATTTAACACACTCACACCTGTGCATATTTAACACACTCTACACACTCACACCTGTGCATATTTAACACACTCACACCTGTGCATATTTAACACACTCTACACACTCACACCTGTGCATATTTAACACACTCACACCTGTGCATATTTAACACACTCTACACACTCACACCTGTGCATATTTAACACACTCACACCTGTGCATATTTAACACACTCTACACACTCACACCTGTGCATATTTAACACACTCACACCTGTGCATATTTAACACACTCTACACACTCACACCTGTGCATATTTAACACACTCACACCTGTGCATATTTAACACACTCTACACACTCACACCTGTGCATATTTAACACGCTCACACCTGTGCATATTTAACACACTCTACACACTCACACCTGTGCATATTTAACACACTCACACCTGTGCATATTTAACACACTCAACACATGAACACACACACACACCTGTGCATATTTAACACACTCAACACATGAACACACACACACACACGTGCATATTTAACACACACACACCTGTGCATATTTAACACACTCAACACATGAACACACACACATGTGCATATTTAACACACTACACACACACACACCTGTGCATATTTAACACACTCAACACACTCACACCTGTGCATATTTAACACGCTCAACACATGAACACACACACACCTGTGCATATTTAACACACTCAACACATGAACACACACACACCTGTGCATATTTAACACACTGAACACATGAACACACACACACCTGTGCATATTTAACACACTCAACACATAAACACACACACACCTGTGCATATTTAACACACTCAACACATGAACACACACACACACCTGTGCATATTTAACACACTCAACACATGAACACACACACACCTGTGCATATTTAACACACTCAACACATACACACACACACACCTGTGCATATTTAACACACTCAACACATGAACACACACACACCTGTGCATATTTAACACACTCAACACATGAACACACACACACCTGTGCATATTTAACACACTCAACACACACACACCTGTGCATATTTAACACACTCAACACATGAACACACACACACATGAATGTAAAAGTGAAACCTGGCTTTTGGATCATGGAGATGTTTTGCTTTGTTACATTAGTTCTATGATAAATTATTCTAGTTAAAGGTGAAATATGATTGGTTTATGTTCCTGTCAGGTGTAATAAAATTCACTCATGCAGATCTTTGCGGATCAGAAACACAACAGAGGGACAGCGTTACTGTAAATATCAATGGGGTGCATTATGGGATTTCCAGACGGGATGTTTGTGGGTGTTTTGTGGGGTTCACTCACCGAACAGATCATCCCGGGCCAGAGCGTACAGAATACGGGATGCACCAATCAGATTGCTCATAGCAGCCGACAGCGTGGAGGAATAAACACCGATGGTCACGAGAGGACCCCAGACGTTTATATCTCGGAGAAAACTGTAATCTTTCTGCAAGAGAACTCTGACAGACAGAGAGAGAGCGAGAGAGGTCATATAAAATCTGGAAAACTAAAAGGAAGTGATATTCTGCAATAATGTTGATTTCAGAACAATAAAGACAAATGTAATTTTCTTTCTTTATAATCATTGTCTTTCTCTCTGGTTGAAACACGTCTCACGCATTCTTCAGGCTGACTGATTTTAATAGCATCATCTCAGCTCTAATAACTATTATACAGACCAACCACAGATCTGAACACACAATTATTTCAATATTATTTCTGTCTCTCACACAAAGAGTGTGTGTGTGTTCATGTGTTGAGCGTGTTGAATATGCACAGGTGTGTGTGTGTGTGTGTGTGTAGGTGACGGCAGTGGTCGATAGTTTTTATTGGATATTAATTTTGGTGGCACAAACCAAATGAATCTAAATACTGACAGCTGCAAACAAACAAAACTATTAAAAACACCATGCAACAGAGAGACAGAGAGAGAAAAACACACAGACAGACAGACAATAAGAGAGAGAGAGAGACACGGAAGCAGAGCAACACAAAGAGAGCGATGGAGATAGACAGAAAGAGAGAGAGACAGATGTGTCATTGCTCTCAGTATTGATCGCAGTTGGAAGTAGGGCTGTCACGATTATGAAATTTGTCTGACGATTAATTGTCTAATAAATCATTGCGATTATGACGATTGTCTGTTTTAGAGCTTTGACTTTTAATTCTCATACATTTTTTATTCAGCTTTGAAACGACCATATTGTTCTGAATATAAAGACTATGTTCTTCTTCTTAGAAATACAGTACATAGAAAAAATTGGGTCACCATATATTTAAGGTTTAGGCTTTTACCTGTCAATAATAGGGACGCTCCCATCAGGATTTTTGCAGCCGATACCGAGTACCAATTTTCTGTCATCATGATCAGCCGATCCCGATGCTTTAAGCTTTATATAAC
Source organism: Triplophysa rosa (assembly GCF_024868665.1). Taxonomy (NCBI): domain Eukaryota; kingdom Metazoa; phylum Chordata; class Actinopteri; order Cypriniformes; family Nemacheilidae; genus Triplophysa; species Triplophysa rosa. Next base: position 23,177,744 of record NC_079903.1, on the reverse strand, counting down.
TGATATAAGCTTTCTAGTCACTGTTTGCAAAATAAGCTGTAATTTGATAAATATTTTAATAAAATCATTTAAGGGCAATTAAAAGTAAACTTCCCCTTTTATAACCACCCCTTTTTAAATATTGCCGTTCTTATTTTGACCATATACTTAAATTAAATGACTAACAGCAACTCTCTTCTGTCTAATGATTTTATAGGTAATTTACTACACACTGTCATATAAATAAACTGTAAATACTGTGGATTATTTAGACTAAATCTTATCAGCCACTGTTGCTAAATGGCCTAAGAACACTAACGTTCGGAGGTGTTTTGAGTGACAGATTTGATGGATTCGGACAGTGAGTCTTCAGAGTTCATTGTTTGACACATCCCTTCTTTTACCCGAGTCATCATGTCATGAATCGAACAGCAGACGTTAAGTACACGTTGTGTCTGCGTGTTTATGACAGACATCGCAAAAGAAAGAAGTTAACACGGAAACCACTTTATCATTGGATAGGATTGATTTTCCTTTATTAAAAGTGTGGTTTATGTCACCTGCGTCAGAGAAGAAAAGGTAACCCGTTTTTTTAAACACAACTCGCACTCAATTCAGGTAAAAATATTCTCAGAATGTGCCACGTGCAACATGGATTTGGTCTTCCGACCTTTTGTCATTGTGTCTGTTGCTTTTGTTAATTATGTGCGAGAAAGAGAGTTAGAGACTGGGGTGTTCGACTTCTTTCGGCGCTGCACAGATTGATCAGAATATGACATTACCCAAAGTTCTGCAGATGTGTTTGTTATGAAAGCATGACTGCTTATGCCTGCACATCATATTCCAATCGACCTGCGCAACACACAATGAACTCACACCCTGTTTGGAGACGGCGAAAGTGCACAGGCTCTCACTCTTTCACAAGATATGACTGCGGCGCCAAACGTACGTCCTCGCATGATGACGTCATCAAATTACGATCGGTTTGTGAGATCGGCCAAGTTAGTGAGTACCGATCGAGTTATTAAATGTGATTATCAGCCGATTCCGATCTGTGGCCGATCGATCGGAGCATCCCTAGTCAATAATACAACCGCCAAATACTTGTAAATGAAGTAAATTGATCAGGAGTGAATTGAAGCCACCATTAAAATACTATCAGTCATAGAAAAGCTTCTAGTCTGGCAAGTGAGAAAAAAACAGACTAGAATCAAAGTTTACTTCTGTGTTAATGAGATTTTGGTTTTCACACTGAAATAATATTAAATTGTACTGCAGGTTATTTTTATGGTGTATGCTTTAGTTATTTTTAAGTGATTGTGTTGTGGTGGTACATTTGACAAGTATTACCATGCTTTAGTTACAATATATACAATAAAATATGCAATATGCAGATGCACTACAGCTCCCCCTAGTGTCTTCTATAGAGATGTGCAATAATTGCGATGATCTGAAACCATCGCGATGAGACGATTATTTAATAATCGTGACAGCCCTAGTTGGAATGGGTTTTTGGGGCGAGCAAGTGTGTGCGTGTGTGTGTGCGCGTGTGTGTATTATTGGGCTGTACTGTTGGAATGTGATGAATTGTGATAACTGGAAAGAGGAGAAAAAAAATGAAACCCAACTCATAAAGAAGTTAAAAGAGCTGAAGAGTGAGATGAGCCACCAACATCATCTAACAATCTTTGATTCAGAAGCCTAAAGCTGCGTCTAATCCTTATTTCAATCATCTGACCAACATTTCTTGGATGAATCCAATATTACACATTGTGGCCAATGTTGACTGAATGTCGACTGTTTTCATGACTAAAGTCAAGCTAAGAAAAATCATCTTGGTGATTTTCTGTGACATGAGTGACTTCTGACACACTGTAAACCCAAATGCTCAAAATAATCAAACAGATTAAGTAATGGTAACTTTTTTTTTTTAAGTGCTGCTAACTTAACTATCCGTCTACTAAATTTCATGAGAAGGATGAATGAAATATGTAAGTCACACTCACTAAGACTTATTAAGAACTTTAATTTAACAGTAATCAAAATTTGAAAGTTCTGCTTTCTGAAACCAAGAACCTCTAAAACTCAAACTCAGCACTCATAAACAAAACAAACATACATTACAACAGAAAACTAGGCAATTTCACATGAAAAATGACTGTAGTATTGTTTAGTATTTACTATAGTACACTGTAATGAATCATAGTACACTGTAGTATATTATAATAATGACTATTGACTAAACTACAGTATTCGGTAGTATTAATGAATTTATAAACTGTAGTTTATACTTTCATATATTTTTTTAGGGATGCACGATAAATTATCAGCCATATCGGTATCGGCAGATAAATGGTCTTTTTTATGATATTGGTATATTGCATAATGTTATAATGTTATGTGATATAAGTGTACAATGTTATCAGCCGATAATAAAATCTAGGCTGATATATTATAGCCAATAAATTCTGAATCATTTCCTCTGATATTTACATATCCGTGCATCCCTAATTTTTTTTATTGATTTGAACTTGCTTGGTGAACACTCTCGATTGTCAAGGCTGCGTTCATGGCGGTGAACTCTAGGGGCGAAGCTTCTAAACTGTACAATGATATAGGCGTCATATTTAAATGATGATCACATTTATCAATGTCCGAGCATTGGTGTGATGGGATTGGAAGCATGAGCGTGTTTCATGAATCACATGAGATCATTTCTGTGCTCAGATCTATGTGTGTCAGATCCCAGTGTGTGATGTCCAGAGATGCCACTGTTAAGCCAATGAGCCGTGACCACCAATGGAAAGATGTCATGTGACCGCTTTTCACTACACAAACTGGACTTTGCGTCATTACTGTAAAGACATCTCATTGTGATCGCTGGTCATCAGGTGACATCTTTTAAAGCATCCAGCGGTGGAAACATTCAGAATACAGAATACAGCCGTCTGGCGAGCGCTGAGGGGAAATGAGACCAAGTGAGAGATGTTTCTCCGGTTAAGTGCTCCTGCAGGAGCACTCCAGCGGGATCATTAAAAAAATCAATAAGTAACAAGCCCCGCTGACATCACTCCATCTCTAACACACCTCACCGCTGCGTCTCTATCACTCCATCTATGCATACTCTATTTATCTCTCTCTCTCTCTCCTGCACACGGTGGAGAAACGACTCTATATGACATTTACACAAAACACTGTCATTCTCACATCACACGTTATCATTTCACGAGGACATCATGTGCTGTAACAACTCAACTCTCCTCTATCTTATACTAAAGTGCTGAAACAAAATCACCTCAATAACCTCAGAATTTCTGACATTAAGGCTTCTCATGAACGCAGTTCTGATCACACACACATCAGTGTTTATTACTGATACAAAGATCTATCAATGTGTCGCTGTGAGGAAAATTGATATCTGTATTAGAGTCTCAGTCCAGCTCATTTAAATATTTCTCTCAGATATTCAAATGTATTTCTATAGCACTTCTTACAGAGAGAGAGAGAGAGAGAGAGAGAGAGAGAGAGAGAGAGAGAGAGAGAGAGAGAGAGAGAGTCTAAAGTTCATCCAACTCCCCCAGAGTTAATAAGTTGAGTTTTACCGTTTTGGAATCTATTCGACCGATCTCCGGGTCTGGCGATAGCACTTTTAGCATAGCTTAGCATAGATCATTGAATCCAATTAGACCAGTAGCATCGCGTTCAAAAATGACCAAAGAGTTTCGATATTTTTTCTATTTAAAACTGGACTTTTCTGTAGTTATATCGTGTGCTAAGACCGGCGGAAAATGAAAAGTTGAGATTTCTAGGCCGATATGATTAGGAACTATACTCCCATTACAGCGTAATAATCAAGGAAATCTACTGCCGTAACATGGCCGCAGCAGGCGTAGTGATATCACGCAGCGCATTTCCGCATGCTTCAAATGCAACAATGAACAAAAACACACACACAGACACACACATGATCTCTCTCTCTCACTCACTCACTCAGAGCTGATAAACTCAATAAAAACTCCATCATTACAGCACCACCTGTGCTTCTTATCCCATACAAAAACAATGTTTAACAGATGTAAGACAGATCATCTATCAATCTAAATGAACATTTTAAATCAATGCTGTAGTAGCAGCACAAATGTCACGGGTTTGATTGGCAGGAATCACACAAACCGATCAAATGTACAGCTTGAATGAACTGAAGGTCAATTTTGGATAAAAGCGTCTGCCAAATAATGCATCTGATTCCTGAAATCTGCAATGACGGATTCAAAACATTTAGGCCAGAAGTGAAATCCATTGTTAGTGTTCACTATTTTTACACAACGCTTCACATTTAATTCAGAAAGTCAGAACAGCAGCAAACTTAGAAAAACAATCTGGGACAGAGAGGACACGATCATTTATAAAGATCAGGAGATTCATGGAGTACATATGATCACTAACTGATTCACGTGAATTTCTTTCTTTCACTTTTGTTTCAGTGAAGTCACATCACAGTTTCCAGAAAACTATCAAAAGAAAAAACATCTGAAGGATGAGCTAATGTGCTCTACCCACATGGAGTCTTAAAGGGACAGTTCACCCAAAAATGACAATTCTGTGATCATTTACTGACCCTATGGATGACACAATTTTCATTTTTGGATGAACTTTAAGCGCACACACACACACACGAATGCGGTCTCTGGCCACAGTCAGGTCATGTGAGGTGCATGTGTTGAAGGGCTCACATGAGTGTAGTAAAAAATGTCAGTGCAAACACACACACACGCACACACGCAAACACACACAATCGCGCACACACACAAACGCGCGCACACGCACACACAAACGCACACACACACGAATGCGGTCTCTGTCCACAGTCAGGTCATGTGAGGTGCATGTGTTGAAGGGCTCACATGAGTGTAGTAAAAAATGTCAGTGCAAACACACACACACACAAATGCAAACACACACACACACACAAATGCAAACACACACACAAACGCACACACATGAATGTGGTCTCTGTCCGCAGTCAGGTCATGTGAAGTGCATGTGTTGAAGGGCTCACATCATGAGTGCAGTAACACACACACACACTATATGTGGAGTGATTTTAGAAATTTGATCAGCACAAATACAGCAGAAGTCTATCTCACACACACACACACACACACACACACACACACACACTCACACACACACACACACACACACACACACACACACACAGTCTCATGACCCACTATACACATTGACATACAAAATGTATTCATTTCTCTTTCACAGTCCTGCTTAAACACACACACACGTTTCACTATAGTAGTGAGGTCATTTTATAGACATATAGTTTTTATATCATGCTAATGATATGCCTATAGTCAAACATACACATGCACCAGGTGTGTGCCATTGTTTTTTGTGCCGATCAAACAACACAACATGAGTTCCTTCTTTAGAATCTGACTTAATAAAGTGAAAATCACAGACTAATTAACTTCTAAAACAGTATAAATTTCACCCATAAATTAAAATCCTTTCATCATTTATTCATTATTACTTCTTTTCTTCTTCAGAACACAATAGAAGATATTTTGAAGAATGTTGATCATCAAACAACACTGAACTCCATTGACTTCCATTGTATGAACACAAAACCACTGAGACATTTCTCAAAATATCTTCTGTTGAGTTCCACTGAAGAAAGACTGAATGTGATGTCACATAAAAACATGAAAGGGAAATAAGTGATGACAGAATTTTGATTTTGTTTGAACACTTCCTCTTCGCTCCCAGATGGGAACTGGCCCTCTCAGTTGAGTTTGGTTTTTCCCAACAGCTTTTCTCCACTTCCTCATCTGTGAGGTTTTGGTTTCTTGCCACTGTCGTCTTTGACTTTCTCACTGAGACACGACTGATTTATCAAATGTCATATACTCCTTTAACCCTACTGCAATAAATACAATGATTATCTGTAATAACAGAGAAAATCATAAAAATCTATGAAAGTCTATGAAAATAAACCTCACTATTAAAGTCAAGTGTGTGATTGTGTTGTTTTCCTCTGTTTTGTAAATGTCTAAATGTAAAAGAGTGTGTGTGTGTGTGTGTGTGTGTGTGTGTGTGTGTTACCGGCCACAGGTGCAGGAGATCAGTAAACTCAGCAGGTTGTAGATGATGAAGGTGAAGATGACGGCTGTGATGGTGCCGCGAGGAATGGAGTAGCTCGGGTTCTTCAGATCACCTGACACACACACACACACACACACACACACACACACACACACACACACTTCATTAGATTTAATCTCAACAATCAGCTCGAACACGCGCCTACACGAATAGAGTAAATCAACACACACAACAACAGCAAACAAATCAGAGTAAACTCACCAGATATGTTGGATCCAGCCATGATCCCAGTACATCCGTTAAACATCACAGCGAACACGGTCGCAAATGTCATCATCACATTTGTAGTGTAGTCCACTGTGTAGTCCGCTAAACACACACAGACGAAGAACTCAAACCAGCAACAAACCCAAACACATGATGAATATACACTAAAGACTCACTTCAAAAAACACAGATTTTCATTTAGCGGATTGTTTCTCTAATATAAACCGTGTGTGTGTGTGTGTGTGTGTCCTATACTGAAAGTATTTGTCCAATCAGATTTAATATAAGACTATAACTGTCACAAGGCATTAAAAACGTTCTGGCGGGTAGTAAACGCAGGACACTCTCTGTCTGTCACACACTCGGCCTGGCACTTACCCTGCAGGTTTGCCACCAGCGTGTCTAATTTGAAGCCGGTGAAGTTGGCTTCCGTCGGACCCAAGGACGAGTTCCGGTTGGGCAGGTCGATGACGTGAGGCTTGACGGCAAAGAAACTGATGAAAATGATGCCCAACGCCGCCATGACGATGAGGAAGATGATGAAGGTGGCTTTAGCGTAGATATCAGCTCCGATCAGACACACGAACAAACACAGCAGTAAAATCACTGTGCCGTAAAGCAAGGACCACCAGTAACCCCCTGGCAACACCGCGTACCGGGAGACGGCAGACGATCCATCTGAGCACAGATCAGACACACAAACACAGTTCAACACTTCACACACACATCACTTCAACAGTTGTCCTGTTAAACACAATCAACGTTAAACCATGTCACTGTTATATTTAACTAAGAGGCCGTTTACACGAGACAAACAGAAAACTTTGTATGCGTTTCGGCTGTTTATTCACACGTCAACTGCCTTTTGGGAGACTGAAAACGCAAACTTTACTGCACCACTACGACCAGCAGAGACATAGAATTTATATACACAAACTATAAACACACATACACGCCGACAAAGTGTTTTAAAGTCCCCGTGAACCGGAAGTTGCGATCGTTTTTACTTCTCTACTCTGAGGCATTTCCGAGTGAAAAGGAATTTCGAATGAGAAAATTAGTGGGCGTGGCTTGTGTTTTTCACTGCGAATCGATTGGATGTTTAAAACAGCAGACTGACAGTTGAAGGGGAGGAGTTAACAGATGCTCCGCCCAAGCCGTCTAACTTACATCATTTCAGATGGATAGCCACTCCAGGACGCAAGTGCTTTTTCAGATTTTAACTGAAGATTATGAGGGCAAACGAATTTTAAAAAGAGAACGACCCGCATTGATAAACTATTTACTATTGATGCTGCAATATTTCATGAAAAATAGGAATTTGTAGTTTTTCATTTCACTGGGACTTTAAAAGAGCTTTTAGCTTAAAACAGTGTATGCGTACACAACAGCGTGGCATGCATAATACAGTGTGAATGCCGATTGTTTTGATAACGCTGTCCCGTGTATGTGAAACTTTTCAACAAACTTTTCCGTTTTTCATCGTGTAAACGTACTCGAAGACTTAAACAAATATAAGTGAGCCACCAGGACATAGCCCCCTTATCCCAATGATGCTTACTGAACAGAAAGTATAATAATAATAATAATAATACATGAAGCAAACTGGGGTTGAAACATATTGAAACTATTATTTCTTTACACAAACAGTCACACAGAGTCACTGTACCTTCAGGAGCTCCGAAGGTGGCGAGAATGGCCTCCACCAGCCCCAGCACAAAGAGGGCGCTGCCGCACACATTAGCCAGAAAAAACATAATCCCAATACTGCCACCAAACTCTGGACCCAAAGCACGACTGATCATATCTGCACACACACAACAACAGCAGAGACACACAAAACAGAGGAGACACACAACAGCAGAGACACACACAACTAAGGAAATGAAACAGGGAACTGTTTGTTTGAAAACTATAACAAAGCAATAGATTCTTATTTGAAGTTTCATATGTGTATTTAACAAAGATTGTGTGTGTGTGTGTGTGTGTGTGTGTGTGTGTGAGGAGGATACAGTATGCTCCTCCAGCGTCCAGCGCTCCGTTAGTTGAGATGGCGCACACAGACAGAACCGTCATACTGATGATGAAATACGCCACCAGCAGCATCACTATAGTCTGATACAGACCACACTGACCCACAACAAAACCTGTAACACAAACACAACACCTGTTACACAACATCCACACACACACACACACACACACACACACACACACACACACACTTCTGCATGCATGTGCATCGACAAGCACAACCGTGAGAAAAGCAGAACTGGTCATTTCCAAAAGGAAATATCTGTGTTTGTAGGGCAGCAGTAGAGTAATGTGAGAGTGGTCAAGGTTTTTTGATTTTGATGCATTTATTCATATAGATCAGTACACCAAAGACCAAATCTAAATTCTCTCATCGTTTATTCCCTTCATGTGTTTCGTGCTTCCATTGTTATGCCTCATTTGTAAGTCGCTTTGGATAAAAGCGTTTGCTAAATCAGTGGTTCTCAAACTGGGGGCCGTGGACCCCTGGGAGGCCCCAAGATGGATCCAGGGGGCCACAGATTTTGTGGCATTATATGAAATATAGACATTTATCATACATTTTACATAATCAAACATCAGAAAAATAAGACAACCAACCAAAAGTATTGATGTCCCAGGATTGTATAACAGAATTAGTTTTTGGTTTAATTAAAATTATAAGTTTAAGATAATTAGTTTTTATAAGGGGGACCACAAAGCGATGCACTCTACACAAAGGGGGCCGCACGTTTGAGAACCACTGTGCTAAATTACTAAATGTCTTTCTTTAGTGGACCACAAAAGAAGATACTTTGAGAAACGTCTCAGTGGTTTTGTGTCCATACAATAGAAGACAATGGGGTCCAATAAGAAATTCCATCTTGCCTCTTGAAAAAAGAAAAAAAAGTAAAACTGTGCAAAATATATAGTCATATTTTGGGTAAATATAATTAATATGTGGGGTTAGAGATCTCAAACACAACAGAGCGCTGCCTTACAAGCAGTTACACAAATATTTATGCATGATAATTCACATGAGCACACACATTATTTTACTCTTGGATTAAAGCCCAATCTCACATGCAATATCTGTCCACAGGGAGTGTGTGTGTGTGTGTGTGTGTGTGTGTGTGTGTGTGTGTGTGTGTGTGTGTGTGTGTGTGTGTGTGTGTGTGTGTGTGTGTGTGTGTGTGTGTGTGTGTGTGTGTGTGTGTGTGTGTGTGTGTGTGTGTTTAACATACCCATCACTTCATGACACATGAATCAAGATAAACACAATACTTTCTTACCCAAGTTGGCTTTCACTGAGCTAAAAAGCTTAAAACACACACAAAAAGAACGCACAAATAAAGTTAATAAAAGCAAATGCATTGTGTGTGTGTGTGTGTGTGTGTGTGTGTGTGTGTGTGTGTGTGTGTGTGTGTGTTATCAGGGTACAGTGATGTCACAAATGATAATACAGGTGTACCGTCTCATAACCATATTCAAATATCATATCCAGACAAACTCAACTGTGTGTTAATGATCAACTTTATAAATGTCACAGATGTCTGATCTCAGAACAGTAGGTAAAGCAATAACTCAGTGACAGGTTGACTCATGATCTGTTAATGTCATGTCAAGACCGATAAAAGTATCACGATCACATGACCGTGGCATGTTAATTCATTCACAGCAACAGACTCACAACCCACACAAACGCGCTCGCGCACATTAACAGGAGTGTATTGTTCTTTCTCTCTACAAACCAACACACACCTATTCTCAGGAACACGACCACACTGAACATTGACAGCAGTGTCGGGATCACCACGCCGAAGAACGTGTTGAGTTTCGGCGTCTGTTTAACGGCGGATTTCCGCCGGACGGTCGCCGGGCTCCGGTGCTCGCGCTCATCTCCTCCGGTGACGGTCTCGCGCTGCTCGGATTCATTGACGCTGGCGGAGAGCCGGTAATGCAGCAGCGGCGTCCGTTCAGACATGATCGCCGTGATTGTCGCTTCTTCTCCGGCTCGTGTCACATGACCGCTGTGTTTACGGCCGCCTCGAGTCATGTGAGGGGACTGGAGTCAGCCAATCGGAGGCGCGGGACCTGCTGAGATAAGTTCACTCGGTCCAGATGGACACCTATTCCCTGTAAAAGCTTCAGCGCAACGGACTTGGGTCGGGTCTTCAGACGATCAATCTTTTTTTAGGATTCTTCTAAGAACTGTTCTCCCTTTGAACGCATGGTTCTCCCTGCAGGGGGCGCTCGGTGGCCCAACAAACTAATCAACGTATTCGCGTTTATCACTGAACGTGTGTTATCTCTTATTTAAAGGTTTACACCTGTTCGCTCTTATAGCTGTGACACACCGTATAGAAATCTGGCCCTTCGATCTGTATAAAAACGTTTCCAGAAATCACAAACAACCGTAATGTGTCCATTCTGACAAACGCTGAGAAACGCACACGAGGTGCTACAGCGCCGCCTATGCGCAGCTTCAACGCCTGGTGTGTTCGACATTCACATATCATGCAGATCTGCGCAGACTGAAGAGTATGACGTCAAAGTACAGCGAAATCGAAAGCATGCGGTCTGCGCAGCGCCACAGTAAGTTGAATACACATTTGTTCCGCAGAAGGAAATAAAATGAAGAATTTTTTTAATTAGTTGAGCACCTGTCCCTATGCCATGCGAGGAATGACACGTCTGTGCAGCCAACATTGAATCAAAACCCAAACAAACACGAAATTATTAGTTTTTTTGCTATGACTGTCACGTGCCAAACGGCATCCAGATGGAAATAAAATAAATATTACTGTGTGACCTTTACCCTTTGATCCTGAATGCAATGTAACGGCATTCAACAAAAGATATGAACAGAGCATGCGCTGAGAGGAACGTCGCTTGTGCCCAAACGCACAGTAAAGTGAAGCGCAAAGGAAAAACCGAGTCGCAAAAGTACAGGTGGCTGAAGCCAGAATTAAAGGGGCGGTGCAAATGAATTAGTAGGTACTGCAGAGGGAAAGATGTGTTGCAAAATCATTGCTGCTAAAGGTTTTCTTTGGAAATAAAATATTTTATATCTCAGTACTTATTTTTTTGCCAAACTTTCTTTTTGTTTGCAAAACTTTTTTTCCCCCTCTCAATACCTAAATTTTATTTCGCGATTCATTATATTGGTTTGCAGTTGTATTTTTTTGCTCAATTTTTATTTTGCAAAACTTATTTTTTGTTTGCAAATCTTTTTTTGTTGCAAATATATGTGACCCTACTTTGACTCCATAGATATGTTCAAAACAACAACAACAACGGCGTAGCTTGATGACGCTGTGAAGGAGCGTTGAATGATGGGAACTGTCGTCTTCAATCCACCGCTGATAATCAATCAGACGTGAATGAGAAATCATCTTTATGGAAGTTTGTAAATGTTGCATTGGATGACATGATTTTATTTCATTGTAATGAAATAAGCGCATTAGACGCAATTCATAAAATTAATTTATTACTATTTAGTCAGATGGTCTAAAAACGATTACTGCTTGTTCAGCAAATGTATACATGACACTCGTGCTAAATTAGGAAAAAGACATTCAAACATTAAGACTAACCTTGTTGATCGATATAATAATCAGTAAAGGACTCTAAACAGTTGCTCGCCTGTCTAGTAAAACACACAAGATCAGCGTCTCTGTCTAGTAAAAATTTGTCGCGCAGCTCTCTCCATTTAGGAAATGCCACACCGATATTGATCCTAGTTTGATCTCTCTCGATGATTTCTTCTTGTCCCAAACTCTTCTTGGGTCATTTGGTTTACCAGTATGTCTTTGTTGACAGAACCAGCTGCAAACGGTAAAGAATACTTGTGCTCCATAATGACTGCGCAAAACAAGATATTTGCTTGATAGTCTCGTGGAGAAATGTGAAAGTATTAGTCTGTAGCGTCTGTGTTGTCATGGTTTCTACGGCAGTAAAAGCGGAAGCCGAGGGTAACGCCGGAGACTGTGTTATAAGGGAGATGCAAGGTCTGGAGAAAGCGTAACGGCTAACACGAATCGTGTGCGTCACCTCAGCCAATCATATAACAGCTTTCCTGCCTTCCGCTGAAGGTTGCAGGCTCTCCATCTAGTGTCTTTGGTAACGCGGATATGACGCCATTGACAGGCGATTGCCAGACATGGCCCCGTGTTAAAATGGCGATTTTCTCACGATTTACAAATAGTTGGAAAGTACTCAACCGAACAAAATATATAACACTGGCCTAGTGGTTTCAGGATATTTTACTGCAAAAGTGTTACATATTATACCTTTAAATAGCACAGATATTGTGTCCAGATGAGTGGTGTGTGATTTACAGTATCATACGTGATCTGGCTGACCGTCATGCCGCTTTTAACACACAAACACAAACACTCACTGCATCTTTTCTTGGGTTCCGTGTGCTTAAAGGTAAAGTTCATCCAAAAATGAAAATTGTGTCATCCATAGGGTCAGTAAATGATCACAGAATTGTCATTTTTGGGTGAACTGTCCCTTTAAGACTCCATGTGGGTAGAGCACATTAGCTCATCCTTCAGATGTTTTTTCTTTTGATAGTTTTCTGGAAACTGTGATGTGACTTCACTGAAACAAAAGTGAAAGAAAGAAATTCACGTGAATCAGTTAGTGATCATATGTACTCCATGAATCTCCTGATCTTTATAAATGATCGTGTCCTCTCTGTCCCAGATTGTTTTTCTAAGTTTGCTGCTGTTCTGACTTTCTGAATTAAATGTGAAGCGTTGTGTAAAAATAGTGAACACTAACAATGGATTTCACTTCTGGCCTAAATGTTTTGAATCCGTCATTGCAGATTTCAGGAATCACTCGTGTATTTCTTTCTTTACACCGGTGCATTATTTGACAGACGCTTTTATCCAAAATTTGATCATTTAGTGTGATCGGTTCTAATTTAAAATTATCATTTAGATTGATAGATCTGTCTTACATCTGTTAAACATTGTTTTTGTATGGGATAAGAAGCACAGGTGGTGCTGTAATGATGGAGTTTTTATTGAGTTTATCAGCTCTGAGTGAGAGAGAGAGTTCAGTCATCTGTGGTCATTATATTACGTTGAATGTGAGAGATTAAAAATACATTGTTTTTGTCATTATTAAAACCATCAGTCAGTGTCTCATCACTGTCGATTCCAAATGCCAAACGCTGATCGCCGTGGAGACCTGCTGCCTGTCGCCATGACAACAGAGATGGGTGGTTGTACATTAAAGATTAATTTACTTAATCAAGTGGAAAAGAGTGTTTCCATCAGCAGAGATCAGTGCAGTACTGCGTTGGAACCACAGGTGGCAGTATATCTCTCTCTCACAAGCACACACAGGCTCAGAGCAGAAACATTATGAAAATTTCAGGTCTGATGCTCTCGAATAAAGATTTGAAGAACTGCTGCAGAAATAGGACACCTTCAATGGTTTTATATCGCGAGAAGTTCAATATTTCTTGCTTTTTTGAAATAACAGAATGTTGACTTCCAGAACTCAAAACTTATCAGCGTGTGATTGACATGTAAAATGCGTTTGAGAGCTCATAGTCTTTTGCAGTGTTTGTGTGTAAGAGAGAGAGAGAGAGAATGTGTGTGTGTGGGTTTATTCCTAATTGTCTCAGTGTTTAATTGTATTAGTTTAAATCTGTCATTCGTCTTTTGTTTAGTTATCTCGAACCCACAGCACTCTGAGGGTCAGACGCCCTCTTCTGTCTGTCTGTCTGTCTGTCTGCCTCTTTGTGTCTGGGGTGGATCATGACATGTGCAGCTCGTAGTATTAGGAAATTATGTTATTTCTTGTTTTGTTTTAATCCTGCCTCTAACTGGATGATGGCCAATGAGAGACTTTGGGGAAGAACCAGGGATGGTCAATCACATTTTCAGTTTCTCAGTTAATTTTCTTCTCTCCGTGTTCTATTCTTGTAATGAAAATCACTGCTGGAGGGAGATGAACTTTAGACTTCTGTCTCTCTCTCTCTCTCTGTTTTCACACATAAGGGTTTGTTTCGAAACCTGGTGCGTTTTCTCTCTTGGTTTGGTTCGTTTAGGCATGTGTGAACACAGCAATCGATCCGCCCTAAAACAATCCCTCTGAGACCACCTGAACAAGGTGGTCTCGGCCCGATTGCAAACGAACTCTGGAGCGGTTCGCTTGACGTGTGAAAGCCATCCGACCCAACGAACCAGACTGTATCACAATGTATGATGGGTAATTACATAAAGTTGAGTGATGCAAAAGGGATTGTTTTGCTAATGGCTCCCTATAACAATGTTCAAAGTAAGGAAGGAAGGAGGCGGGAACCGGTGAACGTTAAACCAAACTTTTAATAAAATAAACAAACAACAAAACTAAAGTAAAGCTCCCTCACAGTCGACTGCCGGCCACACAAACATAATAAAACATAACATAAAATCCAGGCCTGGTTCTCTCTCGTCCTTCACTGCTGTCGCTCCTCCTTTTATGCTTCCTGAGCTCTGCCGTGAGAGATGCGAGACCGGTGCAATGCGCAGCTGACGCTCATTATCACTCGCATCACCGGCCTCGCACCGTTCCCTCACGGCCCTCGTCCCGCTCTGCTTGTCGCACTCCCAAAATGAACCGTGGGCTCACTTGGAGCAGGGAAGAAGTGAAGTGTTTGATTGAAATCTGGTCAGAAGAATCCCGAACATCTCTACAGAACTCACAAAAACACCAAAATTTATAAAGTGTTTAGCGAGCGCTTAAAACAAATGGGATTTAATCGGTCAGTTGAACAGTGCCGCGCGAAGGCAAAGAAACTCCGTAACAGCAGTAACCAAACAAGCCACAAAAATGCCGCGTAGCTGCTCTCTGTCCATCCTGATGGATGACATCTTTGAGCGGAATCCCGGAAAATATATAGATGCACTCTGACCAATCGAAGGAGAGTTTACTCGCACGTGACTTTTATTAACAAAATTTGGTCCGTTTGGAAATATTGCCTTGTGAATGCTAACCGAACTAAAATAAATTGCAATATCGTAGATTTAACCCCCGGTTTCGGAACAAAGCAATCGATCCACAGGTGTGAAAACACCCTCTGTCTTTAATGTAAAGCTGCTATGCAACAGTGCAAAACTGTGAATAGCTGAGAAATACTGTATATTTAAATTAGCTGGAGTCATTAATTGAAATTGTTTTTTTTTTCTTAAAGTGACACATTGATAGATCTTTGTCGGGGCCGGCCCAAGCCTTTACAGGACCCTGAGCAGAATTTTATGTGGGGGTTCCCCTGTGCCCCCAATACAATTGACTATTGTCAATGTTTGATTATTTGCACGCACACTTAAAACCTAACAGTTTTATTAGTTGTAGCTGTGTTTGGGATGTAGGAATGTCATTAAAACAAAAACACATAAACCTTGTGATTGTCAAAACGTTTGATAATTTCATTACTTTCAATTTTAGGTGATCTGTCCCTTTAGATTTTGAGCACAGACCATACAAAGCTTGTGGAATTTATTGTTCAATGATTTAACTATTTGCAAAGATTTTATATTAAAAATATTTTTGATTTTATTTTAACCACAACCTATAAACACCCTTTTAAAGCCACACAGCCCTTGAGGATGATCAAATCTTTTTTTTCTTTTTATTTAGTGTATTTACTTGATAACCATTCAATTAATTTACAATATGCACACATTTATTCTTAACCTTATCCCAAATAAAACGCTGAATTCACAGATAATTATAAATTACATGAATCACGTAAATGACATATTTTTCATCTAAATTTGCATCAGTGAATATTGTCGGATGATTCAACATTTGTATCGTTAAACACTAAACAGTTGTCAAATATTGAATGTTTTTAGTCACTTACAGTATGTCTTGTGTTGTACAGCACTCTTTCAACTTTAAAACTGAAGCCTCTTGCTGAACTACAGCTGAAGATGTGACAGTAGCTCCATCTTCTTTGATTTGATTGGTCACTGCTCGGCTCTTTAACCAGTAACTCCCGCCTCCTTTCATTTTATTGGCCACCACACTTGTTTTGATATTGCAATGTTGCGTTTAGTCAGTAATTTCACAAATTTTGACACACACCACAGAACAAATAGTGGGTACGGCCCTGCGTGAGAAAATGGATGTTTGTTGTGAATTTATCACAAAAAAGCTGTAATTTCATGTGCTCTTGGGGGCTCCTTAGTGGCGGTGGGGCCCTAAGCTTAGTTCACTTATAGGGAGGGCCGCTCTGATCTTTGTATCAGTAATAAACACTGATGTGTGTGTGATCAGAACTGCGTTCATGAGAAGCCTTAATGTCAGAAATTCTGAGGTTATTGAGGTGATTTTGTTTCTGCACTTTAGTATAAGATAGAGGAGTGTTGAGTTGTTACAGCACATGATGTCCTCGTGAAATGATAACGTGTGATGTGAGAATGACAGTGTTTTGTGTAAATGTCATATAGAGTCGTTTCTCCACCGTGTGCAGGAGAGAGAGAGAGAGAGAGAGAGAGAGAGATAAATAGAGTATGCATAGATGGAGTGATAGAGACGCAGCGGTGAGGTGTGTTAGAGATGGAGTGATGTCAGCGGGGCTTGTTACTTATTGATTTTTTTAATGATCCCGCTGGAGTGCTCCTGCAGGAGCACTTAACCGGAGAAACATCTCTCACTTGGTCTCATTTCCCCTCAGCGCTCGCCAGACGGCTGTATTCTGTATTCTGAATGTTTCCACCGCTGGATGCTTTAAAAGATGTCACCTGATGACCAGCGATCACAATGAGATGTCTTTACAGTAATGACGCAAAGTCCAGTTTGTGTAGTGAAAAGCGGTCACATGACATCTTTCCATTGGTGGTCACGGCTCATTGGCTTAACAGTGGCATCTCTGGACATCACACACTGGGTCTCATTTATCAGTCTAACATAGATCTGAGCACAGAAATTATCTCATGTGATTCATGAAACACGCTCATGCTTCCAATCCCATCACACCAATGCTCGGACATTGATAAATGTGATGGCTGAAAACAATCATCATTACCCTATAGGACTCTTCAAGATTTTGAAATGTTAAAAATTGTAACTTCATCGGAATGAGATGACATTTGTAAACTTTTTTTTCATTTTAGGTCTGTGAACACACAAAAAAATTATGGATATGATTCGTATATGTCAAAGGGTCACAAAAAATAGTCACACTTGGCTCCTTCGCGGTCAAAAATGACCGACATAAGAAATTAATGGGAAATATGAAAAAATAAGAAAACTCTACTTTTAGGTGGTACAAACTACAAATCAGCCACTGTGGAGAAAAAAAGTGCAAAGCAATCAAGGGGTGACACTCTAAAATATCAAGAGTGCAAAATAGTCACCAACGCACACACAGACACACTAAGCCACAGACTCAAAAAAATGAACTGGTATGGCTGCAACAGATCAAATATTGAAAATATGTTAAATAAAATTACTAAATGAAATAAAAATACAAAAGAGTCTCTCTCTCTCTCTCTCTGACACACACATGTTCACATACACACACCCACACACACCATGCCATTACACATGTTTTTACTTTTTTTACAACCAGATGGAACTAATCTGCTTTTCACAGATTGGATTTTAGTGACCTGGTATCTGTTTTAATCTAAAATAATGTATTAATTGAAAAATTATATTTAAAAGTATTTGACAAAATTGTAAAAAAATAAAAGACAATCCAGACATTTCTAAATACAAATGGGATGTCCGATGCATGGCGATTTCGGAATCCTACCTCTAGAAGTTATTCCTTTTTCTCTCCAGTCCATGGGACATATTCACGCATAGATTATTTCTTTTTAGATAAAAGACTTCTTCTGTTGATAAGCGAGTGTGAATATCAGGCAATAGTCATTTCAGATCATGCCCCACTACTATTGACTCTACGTATACCAACCTCTCATGCCAGTTATCGCCCTTGGCGTCTCAACTCGTTACTACTTTCTGATGAACAGTTTGTCAATTTCATCTCAACTGAAATCATTTTCTTTCTTGAAAAGAACCAGACCCCAGGTATGTCCCCCTCGGTAGTTTGGGAATCAATGAAGGCATATCTGAGGGGACAGATTATATCGTATAGCGCAAGATTTAGGAAATGTCAAAATACAAGACTTAAAGAACTGATAAATGATATTTTACAGCTAGATATAATAATTGCAACTGCCCCGTCTGACAACTTAATTAAACGACGCTTAGTTCTTCAGACCGACACCCCACTAGAAGTCCCAGAAATACTAGTATCACTCGATGCTGAAAAAGCATTTGATAGAGTGGAGTGGGATTATCTTCAATTCAATTCAATTTTATTTATAGAGCGCTTTTCACAATGTGCATTGTTCCAAAGCAGCTTTAAGGAGCAAATAAGAAAAACACAGAAAGGTAAAACACAGCACAGTGCATGGTGTTTATAGACCAAGCAAGATCATTATAATAAATAATATCTAATAAATAAATGAATAAATAAATAAATGAATAAATAAATGCAGTCTATCAGTGAGCAAGCCAACACTGCACTGCTGTGGCGAGGAACCCAAACTCCAATGATGAATAATGGAGAAAAACCATCAGGAGAAACCACACTCAGCCGGGAGGGCCAGATCTCCTCTGACGTGTCATAGCTGCACTCAGTGACCCCGACCAAAGCCACCGAGCAACGGCCACGAAGAACAGGGAGAGGATTATCTCTTCTTTACTCTTAAACAATTTGGTTTTGGTTCGAAATTTATTTCATGGGTGAGGATGCTTTACTCTTCGCCACTGGCGGCTGTTCAGACAAATGGTAACCTCTCCCCTTATTTACCACTCTGTCGCGGTACCAGGCAGGGTTGCCCTTTGTCACCCCTCTTATTTGCTATTGCGGCTGAACCTTTGGCAATGGCGTTGCGTGGAGAGGCGTGCATTGAGGGAATGCAGAGAGGTGGCTTAGAGCATAAGGTATCCCTATACGCTGATGACATGCTTTTATACCTATCTAATCCCTTAAATAGCCTACCAAAAACACTTACCCTGTTGGAAGATTTTGGTAAAATATCAGGTTATAAAGTTAATTTACAAAAAAGCGAGATTATGCCAGTGAATGCAACAGCCAAGCAGATGGCATTTAGTGCATTTCCCCTCAAGAGAAGTACATATAAAATGAAATATCTGGGAATCTGGGTTACACATGAGTTTAAAAATCTCTTTAAAGTTAACTTCCCCCCGCTGCTACTTCGCTTGAAACAAGATTTGGAGCGTTGGAACTTGTTACCTTTGTCGTTGGGAGGAAGAATTAATACAATGAGAATGAATGTGCTACCTAAATTTTTATACGTATTCCAATGCATCCCTGTATTTATAACAAAATCATTTTTACATCTATAGATAAGCTCATAACTGGATATATTTGGAACAAAAAAAAAAACTTGTATACGAAAACAGATGTTACAGCGGCAATGTCAACATAGAGGTTTATCTCTCCCTAATTTCCAATATTACTACTGGGCTGCTTAATTTAAGGACCATATTATTTTGGAAAGAGCCCACAACCGATCTTGCCGCCAAATGGTTGAAACTGGAGATTTCATCCTGTAGATCTGCCTCTTTGCATTCCCTAATCTGTTCAAAACTCCCCTTACCTGAGCCTATATCTAAATACACCTCAAATCTGGTGGTTAAGCGTTCCTTTAAGATTTGGGCACAATTTAGGCGTTTTTTCTCGCTCAAGGACCTTTCTGTACATGCTCCCATTACTAGAAATCACTTATTTACACCCTCAATTACAGATGAAGCTTTTGACGCATGGGTCAGAAGAGGGGTCAAGACAATAGGAGATGTGTTTATTGATAATATATTTGTATCTTTTGACCAGCTAACGACGAGGTTTAATGTCCCTCGCTCCCACTTTTTCAGATTCTTACAATTTCGCAGTTTAACACATTGCGCTAATTTCCCACATCAACCACCTAGCTCTCTTCTGGACTCCATCCTGTTGCTTAATCCTTGCTCCAAAGGCTCTATTGGAGCGGTCTATTCTTTATTAAATTCTTATAATCTGGAACCCTTGACCCGGTTGAGAAATCAGTGGGAGGAGCTGGAGATACAATTCTCAGATGGAACCTGGCAGAAAGCATTAAATAGAATACATTCTTCTTCAATTTGCTTACGTCATAGGGTACTCCAGTTTAAAGTAGTACATCGTCTCCACTGGTCTAAAACCAAACTTGTCAAGTTTCTACCTAATCTTGACCCTATGTGTGACCGCTGCGGGCAAGCACCGGCTACACTTTCACATATGTTTTGGTCCTGCTCAAAATTAAATCATTTTTGGCAGTCAATATTTCAAGTTATCTCAGAGGTTTTAGAAGTGCCAATAGAACCTTCTGCTATTATAGCAATATTTGGAGTAGTTCCACATTTTAGTCGACAAGTAAAAGATATGATAGCCTTTGCATTTCTCCTAGCTAGGTGACTTAAACTCCTTAAATGGAAAGACAAACTCCCCCCAGCATTCAAATTGTGGATTAGGGATCTTGCACATCATTTGACAATGGAAAAAATTCATCATACAACAGGAGGATGTGTTCAAAAATTTTATGATATGTGGCAACCATTCCTGTCTTACTTCGAAAACATGAATGCTGATATGAGTAATGTCTAACACTGTAGATACTTTTTGTCTTATTGCATCCTACTGAATATGATTTTATGATTTGTATTTATGTATGTTTATACCTATATATTGTACATGGTGTACAGTACATGTGTATGTATGCGGGTGTATGGATGCTTATATATGTATAAGTGACTCCTTATATATATTTGTTCCTTATTATTACCGGTACAACAACTGTTCACGGGTGGGGGACTCTGTTGGAGCCGGGGTAAGGGGTGGGGAAGTAATATGTTTATTTGATGGTATTTGTCATAGACTTTACTCTGAAGAAACTGTGAAATGTCAATAAAAAAACTTATTAAAAACATTAAAAATGGTTTAATGTTTTCAGTGGGTAAAAATGGGTAATAATTATTGCATAAATATTAATTAGTACCATCAAATTCTCTAAAAATGCAAAATAACCTTCACCACCATGAATGCAGCCTTGTCAATGGAGAGTGAAACTTGACCTCGCAAGTAAGAAAATATATTACAGTATTTACTACAGTTTATAAATTTGTTAATACTACCGAATACTGTAGTGGAGGCAATAGACATTATTAAGGCTTGTACACTCTGGGACGATAACCACGCACGTTTAACACCTCATGACTAAACTCAACTCAACTTTATTTATATAGCGCTTTTACAATTTTCATTGTTAAAGCAGCTGTACATGAGACATATTGACTATAAGCAAAATAATTAAAGTTGTACCTGTAAAAACAAGAAAAAGGTGAAAACAAAGAAGACAGACACACCCACATACAAAACACTCCACACACACAATATGCACACGTACTAACACACAGACACAAACACACGGACGCACACGCACACACACACACACACACACACACACACACACACGCACACACACACGCNCCAGAAGGTTGCCGGTTCGATTCCCAGGGCCGGCGGGTAACAACTGAGGTGCCCTTGAGCAAGGCACCTTACCCCTACTTGCTCCCCGGGCGCTGTAGTGATAGCTGCCCACTGCTCCGGGGGTACGTGTGTTCACCACTTGCTGTGCGTGTGTTCACTACTCTCTGGATGGGTTAAATGCAGAGGTCACATTTCGTTGCCTTGTACTTGTACATGTGCAATGACAATAAATTGAATCTAAATCTAAAATCTAAAAATCTAAAATAATAAATAAATATGAGTATAAGTGAGTAGTTTAGTACTGGACATATTTATTGAACAGTGGGGAGTAGGGATGGGCGATATGGCCCTAAAACTTTATCACGATAATTCCTGGTATTTCTTGCGATAACGATAAAAATGACGATATATCCATAATGTCATCCACCGCTGTTTTTTGCGTCAAGTGATAGTAGCTGCATGTAGTCTAGACCCTCAGAAAAACAAATATTATCAAAAAGTAAAACTTACCCCAAATCAAACAGCTCCTAAAATATACCTACAGTGTTTTTGTAAATATAAAATGTAATAGTGAGATTCGACTTCAGAAGGTTGTAGTAAAGAAAAGTTAAATGAACTAAAGCTCAATAAACACATCATGTCATACCTAAAACTGTATATATTCTATTGTTGGGTGGAAACAATCGATCGCATCACGCTGTCAATCACTCTCTCTTGAACTGTGTGAACCTTCTCTTCTCACAGCAACATACACTGAATCTGTCTATGACTCGCGCTACAGAAAGAGAACAGAAAAATGCGGGTAAAAGAAATCTAATTAAATAATCCATGCTTTTATACGCTCATAAACGTATTTAAAATAACGTAATACAAACTCGCATGGTACCGTATGTAAACAGGCAGCAGTGCTGTGCGCGCTGTGTCGCTATGAAAGCACATGTGGGCGCGAGCTGCGCACGGGACGCTCCGTTCATCCTGTATATAACAGGCAAGAAATCATACTAAACTATTTGCGCACGCGCGCATAACATCTAACGAATGTTTAAATAAATACTTTTAGCCAAACTAAATGTTGTGGTGTAACGCATTATGACTATCAACGAATACTTAACAAACGAATTAAATAAAACGAAAGTGAAACTAAACATTAACTCGGACGCATCTACAGTGCCAACCTAAACGAGATTTAGAGCTTTAGTGCAAACTCTTTCTCAGCTTCACGTCCGCCCTCCGCTATACCCGTTTTCACTTCACATGTGAGCTGTGAATGGGTCTCACAAAGATATCTACAAAGAGAGGGGATGACGTCATCAACTAGAATTTATCGTTTATATCGCGGGAAGACTAATTCCTATCGTGTGGGGAATTTCTACCGGTATATCGCAAACGATATAATATCGCCCATCCCTAGTGGGGAGAACATTGTTCAACTGTTCATGGGGTAGATGGCCTGAGGGAAGAACTTTATTTGGCTGTTTAGCGCTCAGTGCTCTGTAGCGCCGACCAGACGGCAGCAGTTCAAAGAGAAAGTGTGCTGGGTGTGAGGGGTCCAGAGAGATTTTGCGAGCCCTTTTACTCGCTCACTCTGGATGAGTACAGTTCTTGCAGTGGGAAGGGTAGTACCAGTGATTCGCTCAACAGTCCGAAATATCCGCTGTAGTCTTCGGAGGTCTCGAGTGTTTGTATGTGTCCCGAGCATGTAAACTAAAATTGAGAGAGAATATGTCGCCTCTAAATAGGGCTGTGCAATTAATCGAAAATTAATTGTAATCGTCAATTTTGGCTTCAACAATTACAAAAACAAAATAATCGAGGTAAAACGATTATTGTGCCACATTCCATTTTGCAAGGATCCTCTCTTTTCTCGTGGTATAAATCCACAGCGCACCCCCTTCTTTTACAGTGGTTCAGCTGTGCTATTTCTTTACATTTATTTTTCAATTGAATTCACAGTTTAAAAGCAAAGTTATTTATTTGCTATGTTGTTTTAAAAGTTAATGAGTAATCGTGTTAAATAATCGGGATCTCAATATTGGCCAAAATATTCGTGATTATGTTTTTTGTCATAATCGAGCAGCCCTACCTCTAAATGCAGCAAGTTTTAAATGACTTCATCGATCAACACAAAGTTACAATGGTAGAGAACTTTAATAAACTTGATCGCTTAGCAACCTTCAAAACAAGTCTTGTATGTCTCTTGATGTACACTACGTGGAGGAGCGATTTTTTTATTAACAGACTGATTTGACCCTACCTGAGCATGCTTGTTTTTTCTAAACAAAAACATGTAAAACAAAATAATTGCCTTTTGTATTGCAGTTAAAGTAGCCTAGTAAAAACAGACTACTGACACATTTTTTATTAAAACTGCGCATCGTTCTGTTATCATTTTTATTGAGGTTCTGTAAATTTGCACCAACAAGCCCAAACAATTTGCTTTTGTTTTCATATGTTCATATTTTTCTTATATTTAACTTTAGCTGTTTGGGCTATACCTTGGTTCTTGCGTCTCATTCTTCAGTATTCTGCATTTACCAATAAATAGACTACATAAAAAGTACTTATTTTGTTTTAAATTTATATCTTTATCATTTAAAAACCAACAATGTATGCTAACCCCATTTAGGAGCTTTTTTAGGCCTATTTGGCACTAAATATAGAAAGAATGCGGTTATAATATAGCAAACCGCGCTATTGAACTATAAAAAAGCCTATATCACTGCAAGGAAAATTCCTTCACCGTGACAGCGCTACGTTCCCGACTACATTACACGTCACATGTCTTTAGGATGTGTGTGAACGCACGCACAGGTTCCAGAAAATCACTGGCAGTGTGAACCAAAATCAACCGATCCCGTCATCCCGGGACACATCTTCCGCATATTTTCCGGGATCTATGTATGAAAAGGGCTTTACTGAAATTCCATGTAATATGCAGTGCCTTTTGTGCATTTGGATGGAGAACCCATTAATTTGTACAATTAGCTTCAATTCATTTTTATTTGGCAATTTCATATTTTGCTTCATGCTTTTTTCATCGAAGAGAAAAGTTGTTTTGCCTCCCTTGCGTCTTATTGCCCCCGTTGTTGTTTTTTTGCCAATAAATAAATGAAATAAACAGTATTTTAAAGCGGTCCTATGTGTCATTTAAAAGGCAGCAATATATACATAATTATAACCCAACAACCCAGCACCAGGAAAAATGGAGACGTATATCATATAACACGCTATAAGAGCACTGCCACAACCCTTTTTATTAACTACAGTAAATTGATTATCTGCAGTTGTATACCAATATTTACTATCATAAGGTTCGAAAACACAAATTTTACTAGGCCTACATCGTTTACTTTTGGGGTTGCTGTGTGAATTTGAGAATATATTGTGTGCACAAGATCATAGTCAAAGGATCGACATCCTTTGTTGTGGCAAGAGTTAAGACAGTATACAGAACAGTTAAACCACAGCAGAGATCATTCAGGAATGGGATAAACAGAGATGACTGATTAAATTACATTTTATTTTGAATTATGAATGACGTAGAAATTCACAGTTCTGATGATTTCCCCCACGTTAATTCTGCCATCGTTATACTGGTAGTAGCCTACACCGACAGCTGCAGTGCGCATTGCAATGCAAACGCTGTGCACCTCGAAACTCCACGCCACGCTGAGTGTGCGGCGTGAACTAGCTGCTTACCCATGCAGTATCGGGGAAACAGATTATATTTTATCGAATGCCAAAATCGGAATTTATCACTTTGGTACATAAAGACAATAAAACGGCTGGCTTGCAGCAGACCAAATCAGTACCCAGTCACCGGGATTGTCCACCCCAGTCCTGTTATCAAGTCATAAACATTTCAGTCACTAACATATGGACAATGCATAAACACAAGCAATCATTACTGAATAGTATAAAGAAGAGGCCATTCACATTTCTTAGTATATCACGCATTTTAGACCGCCACTAGCCGCCATGTTAGCTCCCTGAATCTTAGTGCAGAACAAAACGTGATTGGCTGAAGTTAGAACGTGCCCTATTGGACAACGAAAGCGGAAGTTACCCGATTGGCTTGCGTAGATAGTGGGCGGAGTCCATCTATTTGTGGATTGTGCTCGCGTTTTGACGTTAGAAATGTTTCAAAATCAACAAATGCACAGAGAGCCATCCACAAATGCGTGCACTGACCCACAAATGCGTGCAGCGATTCACAAATGCACAGAAAGCGATCCACAAATGTGCAGAAAGTGATCTACAAATAAATGCCATTGAAATAAATTAGTAAATATTTTTTATTTGCAAATCTCATTGTATTTATTTGTGAATTCCATTTCTTTTTGTGGAACGTCTAACATATATTTATGGTTCGCCTTTTGTGCATATGTGGATTTAAAAAATGTTTGTGAAACTCTCTATATTTATTTGCGGATCATAGTTTATTTATTCAGAATATTGCAACAATTCTGATCCCATAAACGTGACGCGATAAGATTCCAGCGATAAGCAATTTGTCTGTCCACACTGAACATGAAAAAGGAGTGTGACGTGACAATCACTCATAAAGCACAGCCAATAACAACAGTTTTTCTCTGTTTGTACACCCCCTCGTACTGCAGCTGAAGAGTGTGCACATAAAGGGATGCATGTGATTGGTAAGGACATGGTATGATTTGGCAAAACGTTACAAATAAAAAACTGCACTGTAATTCTAACAAATTATATTAGCTCCAACAATACTAACAATTTAATTTTAATAACAGATATTTAGTTTCAATAACTATCACAAGCATTTTTTTTAAAGTTTTTTAATGGTTAATATGATTATGTAAATGTGTTTGATTTGTAAAACAAATACAAATAAAGCCAATTTACTTGACAAGGAATTTGACAAGATCTCTTTACATTCTGGGAATGTAGGTCAATGAGGAGAGGGACAAATATTATCAGCAGTGTGGCAGACATACAGAGGAAGCAACCAGTGTTTATTACTGTTCTAAAACCCCCACATGTGTGCAACATAATTTTAAATGAAGATGAAAGGCATGGGTTGGTATTAAACAACAGGATCTAATCAAAATACGTATTTTGTATTTTGTTTAAAATTACTAAACACAAAAGAGTTCTGAGTATTTCTACCTCGAACTGCCATGGCAGTCAAATTGACCGTATGCATTACAGACATTGTATAATTTCAGCGCCATTGAAGATTTGCGCCACTGTTGCCTAGCAATTTATTATCTGGTGGTTTTTTGTTATTGCTAAGCTACACTGCAAAAAATGACTTTTGTCTTGTTTTCCAGTACAAATGTCAAAAAATTCTTGAATCAAGATGCATCTTTTTGATGAGCAAAATGACCCAAGAAAATAAGTCTTGTTTTTAGACAAAAAATATGAAATTTCAGTGAATC
This sequence comes from Triplophysa rosa, assembly GCF_024868665.1. Lineage (NCBI taxonomy): Eukaryota > Metazoa > Chordata > Actinopteri > Cypriniformes > Nemacheilidae > Triplophysa > Triplophysa rosa. The sequence continues at coordinate 23,150,402 of NC_079903.1, read as the reverse complement.
TGTGCTTAAAACAAGCAAAAAAATCTGCCAATGGGGTAAGAAAAATAATCTTGAATTTAGTGACTAAGAAAAATGTAAACCTTAATTCAAGATTA
>NC_079903.1:23141165-23150207 GCF_024868665.1 Triplophysa rosa | reverse complement strand
ATTTAAGCACACACCTGCAGATAATGAAAAACATTTCACTCAAAGGATTCTAAAACTTTTGACCAGTAATGTAATATTTTTATTTTATTATTCATTTATTATACCACTATGTAAGTCTAGTTTATTTTATTTTATTTTATTTCAGTTTTATTTTATTTTTTATTTCTTTTCGGTTAACAATTTTATTTACCTCACGTTTATTTTAATTTTCATTCAGTTTTTCAAATAACATTTAGGCCTATTAGGGCTGTCAAACGATTAATTGCAAATGTTTGTTTATGTATATACGCCTGTGGGCTGTGCATATTAATTTTGTATTTAAAAACCTACAAATACATGTATATATATTTAGGAAATATTTAGATGCCTTTATTTATATTTACAAACAATTTAAATTATATACTGTATACAATGCTAATTAATTGTAATATTTTTATTAAATATTTTAATGTATGTGTATGTGTTTATAAAGACAGAATTGAATGAACAGAAAATAAACAAAAACCTATATGGTCACATGATCTCACTGCATTATTATGGCAATAAAACTTTGTTTTGCATTGTACACTACACACTACACACAAGTATACACTGAAGGGTTAGAGCAGTATGCTACTCAGAACACAAATACAGAGAAATAACAGAACAAATCGTAGTGGTAATCTGGTACCCTGTGAACTCAAGGTCAGAGGTCAAGGTTAAACAACTGAAATTGTTCTGCTCTTCCTGTCTAGTGATTGGCTGAGAGCGTGTTGTAGGCGGTGCCTCCCTGCCGCTGTGTGGTGATGTTGTTGTTGTTTTTGTGTTGTTTGTTATGTCTGCAGCGGTGCGTCAGATTAAAAGCCGTTTAGTGTTCACGTCCCCGGAGACGAGCGCGATTAGCATAGCTAATTTACTCCAAACACTCCAACTTTATCATTAACACAGGGGAGAGCCACGGGTGTGTTCCTGGAACTAAGGGAGGGAATCGGGTTCTGGAAAAAGAAAATGTGTGCGCGTGTGTGTTTTGATATGATGTGAGTTTGTTGTACTTCGTTACAGGACATAACTTCACTAAATCTAACGATTTTAGGTCTTGTTTTAGCTGCGTCTTTAGTCGTTGAAATTCACTTTTATGGCTGACACAGTTCTCTGCCAGTTGAAGTACAATATCTGTTTAATATATATAGACATGTGAGAATGTGGTCTCTCTGCTGGATTCTCAGGGTCTGTAGTTCTTCTTTTAGTGACATGAGCTGATGTCCAGAGGTTTTTGTGAGTTCAGATGAACATCTGGTTTTGTGTATTTGTGTGTCTGGACTTCATCTCTTTGATGTAACTGAACTGTCTGATTCTAAATCTGCCAAGCATGTCTGCTGTCCAAAACTGAAATGATTTCCAATCTGTTTTCAACACAAAAGACGTAAGTGGAGATCCAAACAACACAATATTTCTCTGCCGTTATTGCTGAAGGATAAAAGCAGATCTTTTGCTCCAGTGGTTTGGAGCTGAGCTGAATATCGGATGCGTTTTGTTTCCCACCAAGTAAACCTGTAACATTTTAGCCCAAAGAGTCAGGTCTTTTTCAGAATCAGTGAGATGAACCGAACCGACAGACATGAATCAATCACAATAAAGATTTAAAATAAGAACGCAGAAAAGAGAGAAAATGCAGTGTTTCGTGGCCATTTGTTTGGTGTTTAGAGGTCAAGAGATCAGCTGTAGATATCACGTTTTGTGTTCGTGTTTCAGGTGATGCACAGGTGCTGTTTTCTGATGATTCGTTTGATTGTGTTATTTGGTTTGTTTGTCTCAGCTCACACACAGGTGCTGTTTCCTTAACATTTTTCAGTGTGATTCTCAGGTGCTGTTTGCTGTAAATGTTTTTGTTGTTATGAGTTTGTTTGTTGTTGTGTTTTTTTGTTGTTGTTGTTTTTCATTTGTTTGTTTGCGTGGAGGTGATGCACAGGTGCTGTTTTCTGATGATTCGTTTGATTGTGTTATTTGGTTTGTTTGTCTCAGCTCACACACAGGTGCTGTTTCCTTAACATGTCATGTTTTTGTTTGTTTTTTGTTGTTTTGTTTGTTTTTTAGAGTTCATTCTCAAGTGCTGTTTGCTGTAAATGTCACGTTTTTCTGTTGTATGTGTTTTTTGTTGTTTTGTTTGTTTTTTTGGAGGTGATGCTCAGGTGATGTTTGCTGTAAATGTCATGCTTTTGTTTTTGTTTGTTTTGTAAGTGTACAGGGTGCTGTCATCTCGCTTTCTACGACTATTTTGGGGATTTTTTGGCACGGTGACATTATTTGTATGACAATTACAGCACATTTCCCCTTCAGCTCTCATTGCTGTAATGCAGAAAACATCTTTGAAAACGATACCTCTCATTTTATAGATGATTTTTACACATGTACAAGACCACCAAGATGAACGTAAGACAAAGAATCCACAACTCAACACAAGCTAACGCTGAACTAAATGTGCTTAATTGTCACAAATGCAGAAGCCTCTTAATTATCCATTTTCTTTATGCCAAATCTCATTTTTGTTTTCATGAGATTCAACCATCTGCACTAAACTGTTGTTTAAATGCTTTGATGTGTTTGGCACGGACCTCCAAAAGACCCATTAAACACACGCACACGCACACGCACACACGCACACACACGCACACGCACACACACACACACACACACGCACACACACTGACCTCAACATAAGATAATGCTCCATTAAAGACTGGTCATTAAAGACGAAGTCATAATTGGCGTTATAATGACTGTCGCACACATTTCAACACACACACGGCTGAACTTTGACTTGTTGTTACCTTGTGCGACGCCTGTAAATGACTTTATCCTCTAATGAAGCAGGAAGAGCTTTAAATGTGTCAGGGGTTCTGTGTGACCCCTCTGAACACACGCTAATGTTTGTTTGTTTGCTCTGGAGTCTCTCATCATGTTTCTCTCTCTCTCTGTATGTGGGTCCAGGCCCACGTTCAGGTATTTCACGTGGCACACGTGTGTTCTGGGGATCATCGGCTGTGCCATCATGATGTTTCTCATCAACTCCATCTATGCGTCTGCCAGCATCGCCTTCATGATTCTCTTACTGCTGCTCATTCATTACCTGAGTCATATATACACACGCACGCACGCACGCACGCACGCACGCACGCACACACACGCGCGCACACACACACACTCACACATATACTCAACTCAACTTTATTTATATAGCGCTTTTACAATTTTCATTGTTAAAGCAGCTGCACATGAGACATATTGACTATAAGCAAAATAATTACAGTTGTACCTGCAGAAACAAGAAAAAGGTGAAAACACAGAAGACAGACACACCCACATACAAAACACTCCACACACACAATATGCACACGTACTAACACACATAGACATAGACACACACACACGGACGTGCACGCACACACACACGTACACAGACAAGTACACACACACACACACGCACGCACGCACACACACAACACACGCACGCACACACATCACGCACGCACACACACATCACACACGCACGCACACACACAACACACGCGCACACACACACATCACGCACGCACACACACACAACACACGCACACACACACATCACACACGCACGCACACACACAACACACGCGCACACACACACATCACGCACGCACACACACACAACACACGCACACACACACGTCACACACGCACGCACACACAACACACGCACACACACACACACACACACACACAGCACACACACACAGCACACACACACAGCACACACACACAGCGCACACACACACACACACACACCGCGGCAACATGCATAATCACAACACATGACACCGGGGAGGGAAAATGGCTAATTGGGCCCAATTTGGACATTTTCACTCAGTGGTGTACTCACTTTTGTTGCCAGCGGTTTAGACATTAATGGCTGTGTGTTGAGTTATTTTGAGGGGACAGCAAATTTACACTGTTATACAAGCTGTACACTGACTACTTTACATTGTAGCAAAGTGTCATTTCTTCAGTGTTGTCACATGAAAAGATATAATAAAATATTTACAAAAATGTGAGGGGTGTATACACACACACAGGTTTCAGCTTCAGGATTTATTACAGTAAAGCCGCTCGCTTAAACGTAACTTAACTTGAAGTGTCAGTGTAAAGACATCTGCTTGTTTCGTGTGTGTGTGTTGTGTGTGTGTGTTGTGTGTGTGTGGTGTGTGTGTGTGTGGTGTTTCAGGTGCGTAAGATATCTGTTAATTGCTGGATCGTATTGCGTGAAAGATTCATGTGAAGTTCTGGAGACCCTCAGGTGCTGCTGATGTGTGTCAAACCCCAGGTGCAGTGTGGGATTGATCACCTTATGCAATGACACAAGAAGAGCGGATCTGATGTGCTGCTCACGTGCAGCTGGGAGATCTGGTACGTGTGCGTGTGGACATGCGTGTGCTCATGGGCATGGTGGTTGTGTGAACTGCGTGTCAATCTCTCTCGCTCTTCTTTTTCAAATTTTCAAGATACTTTATGGGCATGATTGCGTTCTTAAACTATATTTTGCCAATAGTGAATTAAATAAGGTGCCAAGTAAAAGATCAAATAATAGAATTAAATATAAATTAAAGTTGTGTGAAATAACAATTGACTGAACATAAACAACTAAAAATAATATATAAAATGTACTTTTATAATAGTTTATAAACTGAAATGAGGCATAAGCACGTGTTTGGTTTCTTTGAGCAGTGATGGTAAATTCATGATTCTTTGGCAGTGAGGTACAGTAACATTGAATATGTTTTCTTTAATGATGTACTGTTAGTAAAGCACTGTTTAAAACTCACGATCAGTTGTTTGTTTAATATCAGGACATGCAACAATGCCGGTTTACACCTGAAGAAACGAGATCAAGGTGTATGTAACGTAACTGTGTTAAATCAAGAATCTCAATAGATTAAAGCGGTGAATGGTGTTGTAAAGTTTCAATGGATTTGGTGCGTTTGTGGGTTCTGTGTGAGATGATTCACGACTGATCAGAGACGGTTTGAAGGTTTTGTTAGGGATTTAAATAATGGCTTTTGTGTAATCAAATGTTTGTAAACCTCTAGATGTTCTCCCGTCGGATCCGCTGCAGTCTCAGTATGACTCGTGGTTGTCTCTGGTGGATCATTTGAATATTAAAGCGTTTGTTAATCTCACGCTGGCAGATTCCGTCAGACATGGAGTTCAACACCTGCTGTTCATATCAGGACTCGGTGAGCGAGAGACGTCCATCACACAAACATCACACACTTTTTACTTGTGATCATTTCTTTTTACCGTTTCAATTTATTCTTTGCCATGCAGGCGGTATGAGACCCAACACTCTGGTGCTGGGTTTCTATGACGACGCCCCGCCTCAGGACCGACTCCTGGACTCTACCCTGTCCATAGGCAAACCCACCGAAAACTCTGCTCAGGTGGACGACCCGGAAGAAACCAACGACCTGCCTTTTCATTTCCCACCCGTGCGAGGGGGCGGGGCCAGAGGCGGGAAATACCTCGGCACTCAAGAGTACGTCTGTATAATCGCGGACGCCGTGAAGATGCTGAAGAACATCGCGCTAGCTCGATACTTCGGAGAGTTCGATCGGACTCAAGCTCTCAGGGGTGCCGTGTTCGTGGACGTTTGGCCGGTGAATCTGCTGCGACCGGACAGCGCCGCGTACGTCGACACCTGCTCGCTTTTCTTGCTGCAGCTCGCCTGTATCCTGAACATGACCAGGGCGTGGCAGAAAGCCAGACTCCGCCTCTTTCTCTGTGTGGAGGCGGGCCGGAGCCTCAAGGGGACGGAACACAAGCTCGGACTCCTCCTGAAAGAGCTCAGGATGAAGGCGGAAATCCGTACGGTCCCATGGGACGCTCAAGTGGCCCTTCACTGGCAGCGGCAGACGGGCTCGGAGAGTCACCGAGAGGAGGAGCCAGAAAGTGACGTGGGCGGAGTCGAGGCCGACACCGAGTACGCCAACAGTTTTCAGAACAACACCTCGCGCGTGACCGACGAGTATTTAAAGGCGGTTAATAAGCTGATCCTGGACCAGCCGCTCGGCCCGCCCGCCATCCGCTTCCTGTATTTGCCACGCCCTCCCGCAGACACCAGCCGTTACCATGACTACCTGCATCAGTTAGAAGTGCTCACGCGTGACCTGGGCCCGACCCTGTTGATTCACGGGGTGACGCCGGTCATCACCACCGACCTGTGAGCTTGACATCACGCGCACATGTCTGATAATCCACTCCTGACGTGACGCTTGAGGGATTCGATTTGATTGGGAAGTATAGAAAGAAATGATGACGGTACACGTTTTCTTGTTTGACTGCACTTAACACACGCGCTGCGGATCACGAGAAGTTTTCCGCATACTTTCACCTCTTTTCCGATTTCTCCTCTTTTCTTTCTTTATTTCTTCTTCATTCATCTCGGGTGGAAACTGAACCTCACGGTCGGAGCTCTCAACGTTCCACTTCTGTTTCTAAATCTTCTGTTTACACGTGTGAGCGCGTCGGTACGATTCCTTCGTTTTTCTTTAAAGCTGGAATATTTTAGGACACTCCAGAAGAAGAAGAACTGATGTGTGTGTGTTTACTCCGAGCAATAACTGTTGTTTTACTAAACTGTAAACTACCGCTGAGTTTTTATGCTGTTTGTACAGCCGCAGCGCCTTTTTATTGACCAAAGTGCTTTGTGTTTGTCCACATGTGCCTTGCTTTACATTGCCACACAAACGCACACACAACTTACAAACACTGCAATATACCTCCAGACGGACGGACGGATGGATGAAAAAACACTCTTTTGTGTGTCTGTGTTGTTTTTAAGATCAATTATTTTTAAGCACTGTAAAATATAAAGTCTGTGTAAAAAAATGAAATGGGCAATGGATATAAATGAATAAATATATGTTTGCTCACGGCGTGTTGTTTTTTAGTTTGATTTGATGGAAGGTGTTTTTGTGTGTAATGTGTGTGCAGGTAAAGAGTGAATGACATGTTTAACACAGGCACCAAACATTTCAGATCTATATGATATGATAGTTTAGTGTCGAGCTGTTCCCACAGCGATGAGAACCGGGCGCGCTCACCTGAGAAAAACAATCCTATCACAGAACGACAGTAATTACAGAGAGACAGAAAGAAAAATGAGGAGGGAAAAGATGGAGGGGGTGAGAAATACATGGAGGGCAGAAAAAAGTCTGCAGTACATTACTGCTTCAAAAGAGAGAAAATAGAACGAGGAAAAAACAGAGACACGAGAGAAAAAAAGTGCGACCTCAAGGAAAGAGAGAGATATGAATACATGGAGATGGTTTTAAATGTCTGGGACATTAAACCGTATTCACATATGACAGATTCACACACCTTAAAGGGATAGTTCACCCAAAAATCAACTTTGTGTGTTTTTTACTCACCCACATGACGTTAAACATGTTTAGAGAACTTCCGGCGTCTTCGGAGTACAAATAAAGATATTTAGGTGACTTCCGACAGCTTTCCAGGCCTCCTCATTGAAACCATGGTGTCAGTTTTTGTCAAGGTCCAGAAAAGTACTAAAGACATGCTTAAATTGGTCCATCCGCTCATAGTGGCTCAGGTGAAGTTTTTTGAAGCGACGAGAATGCTTTATGTGCGAAAAACAAAACAAAATACCGACTTTAATGGATATATTCTCCTCTGTCTTGTCAGTGTATGGTGCGCGTTCACGAGAGCACTTCTTCATCGTCGTCTTCTTGGACGAGTGCACTTCAAAAGTAGACAGGTTTGTGCGCCGAACGCCGCACGGGGCTTGTCCCATTGGATGCCGGCGCTCTGACTCACAACTCTGTGTTTACATGCAGAAGACAAAACGAGGACTTGTAATGGTTTTCAAAGCACGCAGCCTCAGAAGTTCAAGAAGCGAACTGAAATGAGACGGTCCAGCCTCGCGGAGGATTTCATAATTGCGTGATTTGCGTCACCTGCTGCTCCTGTTGCGTGGTGCCAGCGGGACACAGCAGTGACGTTTCTGACTTTTTTAAACAAATACGGAGCCAGAAAAATGATATTTTATTTTAGAGAATTTGACACGTTTATGTAGATTAAATTAACCAACCTTACAAATTCAAAAAACACGCTAATGCACCAATAATGTTAATTAACAACATCCTATATAATATTAAAACACTGAAATGGACCGTTTTTGTGAATTACATACTTTTATTTAACTCAAGTTTTGAATGATTATTTAAAATTTTCAAGCCGTTACAGGCGCGCAATGAATCTCGGGATAGCCGAGGCTGTGAAGGATATATTTGTTGTATCCTTAAAAACCAGCGGAAATAAGGTCTCGTTTTGTGGCTGCATTTGAAGCAACCTTTGAATCGGGAGCCTTACCAGCCTTCAGTCGCGCTGCTGTGACGCAATCGGTCTTAAAATGCAGCCTTCAAAGCACGCAGCCCCCGAATTGGGACACAGCCTAAGAAGTGCTCTCGTGAACGCGCGCGTTTCGTGGATTTTGACTCTGTGTGTGTTTTTGTGTAATTGTTTTATTTTTTTGTGATTTGGTCCTGTGTGTGAATTTGTGTTTTTAACGGTGAGCACACAGTAAAATACACTATGGCTGCGTCCGAAATAACATACTGTGACAGTACGTACTGAAGTAGCTCCCTATCGGCCGTCAAAACACTACCTTCTATATAGTATGAGTGGGTGTACTGTAGTATGAATACAATTCGGAATACTGTGTCCGCCATGTTTTATGGTCATGTGACCCATATGCACTTTGACCTATGACATATTAACAACAACCTACACATGTGAGTTGATAAAAACATCATTTAGTCACGAGAAATTCATTTATTGGCACTTTTACATTAAAAACGGACGTCCGTCTTAAAGTTTTCTGCTATATTTATTTGATTTACTTTTGAAATGTGACCGTTGCTCAGCTCCTGTGGCATCATGGGATAGAGAAGTGTCCATCCGATCCACACTCACCAATCTCAGCGGAAGCAGTAGACCATCCGGGTATTTCTC